>NC_090807.1:33481125-33783446 GCF_036512215.1 Solanum lycopersicum | reverse complement strand
GGATAATACTTACGGGCCCTAGGTCCATCTACTATTTATAGATTGGGGTCATAGTTCATGTCTACCCAATAAGGCTTCACTAAAATGAGCAGAAACTTTTACTGGAAATTAGGATTTTGGCAAACTCGGTGGCGTTACAAAGTGCTTTCAATTACCTATCATATCATAAGTCATGGTGCAATTACTTATTTTGTGCTAAGAGTTATACCCCCTTGAAGATGACCCGATCAGAAAATTCATTCAAGCTGACTACCAATCTTCTCATACGATCAAGCAGTGATTGTACTGGTCGATCATTGTTCGTTTCATAGTCTATGTAAAAGGGGCCTCGACCGACGGACGTAGACTCCAGACCACCCTTGTCTATAGAATGTAGGTCTATTCCGTTGGTCTAGACTTAGCCAATTTTCTAAGATAGGTTTGGGGCAGGGTTGTAGTGGTGAAATATGGAACTATAGTGTGGTACATAGGTTAGACTATGGTCCGCGGATGGCGACTCTAGGTTGCACCTACAATTTTTGAAAAGATCAAATTTGGTATGTTTTGAATACTGCTTGTTATAGGGGATCTTGTGGTGGCTACTGAGAGTTCCTTTAGAAAACGAGGGATCTACGAGAATTTAAGGGTGATCCAATTCTTCCGGGCTTATGTCTACACCTTCAAACATAGACTAGTACTTAGGATTTTATTATAATTAATTGGGTTGTATCCATTTCTTATAGACTTATGATTGTTATTACAGTTTTTGTACATTGAATTTCATGTTATAGGAATTAATTATGCAACTGTTTGTTAGACTTTTAGAGTTTATGTGAACTCTATTTGACTCTTGCATATAAATCTCATTTCGGGATAAAATCCTAGACATTAGACATTTGGGAGGTGAACAACTTCATGAGTTGTGGCTTATATTTGAAATACTTCTTATTCAATGTCAAACTTATGAAATTTAAGAGATAATTCTTGTTGAGTGCTTTTTACAGTAAACTCAGTCAAGAAAATAAGGTATTGACTGACCGAATTATCCATGGTAGTTTGGTCGAAGGACCATATACAGTAGCAGCTTGACTGCTCGACCGTTAGACAAAGTCCAACTAATAAGTAAAAAGGGATTTAATTCTAGAAGGCTACTCAACTAAGGGTGAACAACTTCATGAGTTGTGGCTTATATTTAAAACACTTCTTATTCAATGTGAAACTTATGAAATTTAAGAGATAATTCTTGTTGCGTGCTTTTTACAGTAAACTCAGTCAAGAAAATAAGGTATTGACTGACCGAATTATCCATGGTAGTTTGGTCGAAGGACCATATACAGTAGCAGCTTGACTGCTCGACCGTTAGACAAAGTCCAACTAATAAGTAAAAAGGGATTTAATTCTAGAAGGCTACTCAACTAAGATGGATGATTTAACCAAAAAATATTGGAGATCTTGATATCCTGTTCATAAAAGATTACCACTATGTCCCACTTTAAGAGAACATAAAGTTGAGGATCAAAGAGGATGGACAAACTGAAGAGATGCTCATATTCGTCATGCGAAACACCAACAATCAGGATAAGGTATTAGAAGAACAAAGGTAGAATATATGGAAGTTAAAAAAGATTGCTAACTCCCATGTTGTACTTATTCGGATACTAGACTTTCAAATAGATAAAGTTTTAAGGAGATCTATATAAGTCAGAATGAGGGGTACCCTTACCAAAGTGAGGCAACACCTACTAATAGAACCTAAGAGTGATTTGCATCGTGCGATGAATTAACTAAGATGTTATTTGGGAGGAAACCCAAAACCCTTTTAATGCTTTTAATTATTGTTTATATAAATAATGGTGTGTTGAATGTGCATATTCAAGTGTTGAAAGTAATTAAGAAATGTAGATTGTCAAAAAGATAATCAAGTTAGCTTTTCGCCTTAGAGGTTGAAGTGGAAGACTTAAATCGTCGTTTGGCTAAACACATTTATAACTTGGAGCCTGTAAAGCTCAACGATCCAAATAATTCATTAGCAAATCTCCGACTAAGTCATCGACAGAAACTACTAAGCGTGTAACCGAGTGCATAGGAAAATATGACTAATGTCTCCGAATGAGCTCGAACGGGAGATTTTTAAATAGAGAAGGGTTTTAAAATCCCAAACTTTTTTACTTCCTCTCATTATTACATTCAACAATGGCACACCAAGCTAGTATTTTTTATATTTTTTCATACCTTTAATATTTATAGTCGATCGAGTAGTTCTTGGATCTTGATCTATTTGCCGACTAGTAGAGATAGATTGAGGAGTAATGTTTTGCATGGCTAAGTAAGGACCACAGAAGCTGAAATAGACTGTGGTACGCCCAACGTTTTGTGATCACAATTATGAAGAGTTTCTGGTATCTAGACTTTGAAATATCACATTTCATTTGACTAAGTACTAGCCATGGCATGCTTCGTGGACCCTGAAGCACGTGATGGATCGTTAGGTCATTCTGAAGCTTCCCGATATTTATGTTCTACTTTGAGTAGGACTCTTTTTAGACTTAGTATTTGATTAAAAAAGCTATAATTTTTAATCAACTCATCATCTCTGGAACGAAAAACTACTTTCTAAATATTGTGTACTATGGTTTCTGACCGATTAACATTGCATTGCGAGTGAATATTTTCTTTTGTTTTTGAATATCAAGTGTTCTTTGAATGTAGAAATTGTCGTAAGTGATTTATCTTAATATAGGCATTACTTCCTTTGCTTATTTAATTAAAATAATGAGTTGCTAAACACCAAAACTAGGGTTGTGTGAACTATGACTGAAATCTATATATAGATTAGTAGTACAAGTAGAATGTAATTCATATTTTCAATGTACAACTCAACTTTCGTTATTCAGTTAATATAATGAGTGCACACATTAGAACGTTCCTGTGTCTATCAATTGTTTGAGAGAAATCGATAGTTAGGGAAAAGTTGAATTGAATAGTTGAATTGGAGTAAAAGTTCGAGAGAGGAGAACTTTAACACTAAATTATACGAGGGTGAAATAGAAAAACAATCTAAGACCAAGAAGTTTTGAGTGGAATGTTATCTAAAAAGACTATGAAGTCATTGATGTAACTAACTTGCATGTAATTTGCATAGGTAATTATTACATGAAAAACGTTCATGAATAAACACTACCTATAACGTCATGGGAAAGACAACCCTTGTTTTACTTATTAATCAAACTTTTAAGTTAACAATCTATTGATTGTGTTGATCATAAGATTTTAGCAACATTGGTTACTTGAATAGTACAACCAAACCCATTTTACATTTGGTCATTTCTTTCACAAAAAAATAGTAACAACATTTTGGTAAGGTGATAGTGAAGCTATTTATTTAATGAAATTCTCTATGGATCAACCTCAAATAACGCTGAGTTCTATAACTTGAATTCGACTGTTTATACTTATTAATTGAAGTGTACCTTTGGACGTATCACTAATCTGGCCATACATGGGTCAATTACTTTAGTATGTCGTTATCTTAGATCCAATTAAGGAGAATCATCGCATTCACATGATATTTTAAGGTTTAAGATTATAATATTATAGTAATTAGAGGTGAAGAGATCATATAAATCTCACTATAAGCCTTAGTGATAAACTCGTACTCATTAGGAGTAAAAGTTCTTCATTAAAGCTATATCTTGCTTATACAGTTGCATAACCATAATAAAAAAAATCCATAATGGTTATTCTCGAAAGGTTGAACATTAGTTGTTACTATTTTATCGTAGTATACCCATAGAAATATAATACAATTATTCCATAAATAACGAATCGAATTAGGCTCGATTGCTTTGATCTAACATTAATAACTGATTTCTCTAACATATAGTTCTTCAAAGGTTGGAAAAATTATATACCTTGCCAAATTTATTTTTTCAACATAAATTACTGAATTAATGTATTAAAGTTTTTATTATTGTACTAGACTTTTATTTAATGAACCATAGTTTGAGGGTTATGTATTATGTATCTACTCTCAATTACCGATTACAAAAACCGAATTTTTAAAGTACCAAATAAAATTTAAAATATTAACCCCTTCAAGATTCATATATTAATTATATTAGCAAAAAAGTTTAGAGAAGGGTATTATAAACCTAACCTCCAATTTATCATAATGTTGGTTACACTCTTCAAAGAGCAAATCAGGAAGTCTTACACCTAAGATATTAGGACTCTTCCAATTTAAATTAAATAAGGGAAACTTGTGTAGGGATCTTTTGGTAGTAACTTGATACAGTGCAGTGACGAATTAGCCTACAAGAAAACATTAAAAAGGGTCGTTCTTGTAATTTTAACTTTAAGAAAATCCTAAAAAATTTCTCAAATAATTAAAGGCCAAACAGAATCATATTTTCTTATGTTCATCCCACATTGTCTTCTCTCTTAAACCATATGAGAAAACCCCAAGGAAAAAATTCAGTACAAGACTTCCATTCAAGATTCTTAAATCTTTTTCAAGATTCTTTTACAAGGTAAATCCTCTGAGAATTTCATTCTCTACATCTCAAATTCCTCAATAAAGTTTCGAATCAATAATGAAAATAATATTATTTTCCCATGGAGATTTCCAAAAAATAATTCAAGGATCTCAAGAAAAGATTTTCTTGATTTTTCTACTTCAAGGTAAAGTTTCAAGGTTTCTAATAAAGTTCTTGCACTAGATTCATCAGGAACCTTATTTTGTTAGGCATGCAAGGCTATCATAGTGTCTAACAATTTCGTCCTCACACCCTACAACATGAACCTTTTTTGGTGGTATAAATTTTGAGATGCTTTCTAAAGACAACACTTGGGTTTTAAGCTAAGTTTTTGAGGACGTAAATATGAATTTTGAAAAAGGTTGTAAACCATGATTAGTATTATAATCGAGTGTACCATTCATGTTGAAGCAGTATGGTATCTAGATAATGTTCCCATGTTGGCATATATAAATCTACACCCCAGACGAGACCGGCGTCGTTTCTCAGAGGTCGCAAACAAGCCTACTTACATCATTCTTACTTTACATATGTTAATTTTTTTAGCAGAAAATATGAAAATATTTGTTTCTTAACATACTTATAAAATCATTCACATTAATACATAATTGTTTACCATCAACCATCTAACTTTAAGAGATAAGCAACTGAAAGAAATAGTTCAATTCTTATTAAGTGTATAATTCCCAAAATGGCACCAATACATAGTCTGAATAAAAACAGGAAAGAAAATCTAGTGGAACATGCTCCAATAGCTCAACTCTAAAACTAAGCTAGAATATAAAATGGCAGCATCCTCAAAAGCATGAGAACCTACCAAAGCCGGATGAATATTGAACGTCAGGATAACTGCAGCGAAGATCCTATAGCTCCATCGTCCACTTGAGCCTGCACCTAAAATAGTAGAGTTTGTATAAGGTTAGTACACACTTGTACTAAGTATGGGTATATACAAGCACACACCAAGGACATGCATGAGAAAGAATAGCTATTTCCTTATAACATGACTTTTGGAAGTAAAGTCATTGGACCTGTCAATTTGCGATTAGGAAGGTTTCCATATATGGATTAGGAAAGTCAGTGAGCTTTCCAGCTTTGGAATAGGAAAGTTATGCCATGAGGATAACATACATAATCAGACTTTTCACATTTTCACACAACACATAACATTTACACATCGCAGATATCATATAGCATACAAAACATTTTGCATGTCGCACATAACTTCTTTAGTATAATTCATTCATATTCCATGAGACCATGGAATCATGGAGTTAACATAAGACATACCATAAATGAGGGCTCAACATATGGGACCACAACTAGGGAGTCTTCATTAGCAACCACAGAGTCTGCTTCGATCCTTCATACGTACTCATTTCATTTCATTCATAGTCCAATGTCAACACCACCTATACCTTGGATGTAGTTTATGACTTTCATTAGGTTCATTGTGCATTGAAAAAGAATGACCTAATGACATTTCTTGAATCTAACTCACCTTTTGATTATCCTATCCTAACACCTTTGGTATCATTCATTTCATTATGTGCATCATTTGAGGCTGACCTTATTTATTAATTGGTAACATTAACTTTAACCGACATAGATCATGTGAGCATCATGAAGTCCAGTGCCTCCCCCAGACACAAAAGAGGTGGAACCACCGTCCAAAGAGATCCAAAATATGCTAGCGTACATGAGAATTGAACCCCGCTAGATCCCTATATTGGTTGTATAGGTTCGAAGACTAGAATATATAAGGAGCCCATACCCGGCAAGCCGGACTATATCATCTCATGAGAGTTACGTGAAGCTCTACCCTTCCCGAATGAAGGCATCACCGCTCATAGATAGCATATCGGTGCTCAATATAAAGTTCCATTTCATACATCTCATGCATCATGGAAGTTGGATTCTAGTATGAGGAAATCATAGCTCATTAGATGATCTCCCATATCATCATTAATATTAAGGGTGTTAAGCTCAATACTTTCATTAGAGTGTTCATAGAGACTGGTCTCTTCATTAACTTTACACTCTCATTGTGAGTACATTTTGGTAACATTTCTTATTTGAGATTTCACTCATCTTTTACATTAGCCTCATACAATTTTATCACCACATTCCTTATCATTAGCACCTTTTCTTTTCATAGTTACTCACCTCTTATTATGGGAATGTTCATTTCATCATATGCCAATGCACTTTGCCATTTAGTGTGTTTCACACCCTTACATAACCCTTTTAGGGTTTCATCATTTCATTGTTCATTTCCTCATTTCACTATTCATCTCATTTTATGCCAATTCACTTGGACATTTAGTTTATCTTACACTCATACTTAACCCTACTAGGGTTCATCGTTTCATTACATATATCTTAGGTTCACTTACTTTTGAACGTATGCTAGACTTTTGAGTCTATATATACAAGCTATGGGGTTTTATTCATAGCTCATTAATTCATTCATACATTCCTAAGATTATGTAGTACAAGACTTATGTATCTTGTAGATATGCCAAGATCTTGATTTTGATCTAAATAGGTGGCATTATTGTTGGATATTTTGTTCACGAATGACTTATGTATAAATACGGAAGTCTGGGCAAGGGAATTCAAGTTCGAATCTCTTGGATAACACTTTACATATTCATTGATTTTATTTTTAATCTCCATGATATAGGGACTCTAGATTAAAACCCAACACTAATAATATATCTTTAATTCTCTACTTTGTTTTCCTCTTAAATTGGCTGAAGGGTTGTGAGTTCTAACCCAACAACCACTTTTTATTTTTCATTAACATCACATTGCTCATTTCCATCAAAACAAAGAGGTTGTGGGATCAAACCCCCACACCCCTCTTGTATTTTTTTTGTTATCTATTTCGCTGGAATAGGGAGGTTTGGGTTCGAACCCCCAAAACCTCCTTATTTTAATGTAAATTTGCTAGAGGCTGTGAGGTGGTGGGTTCGAACCCCCACAACCTCTTATTTTTTTAAAATCATCCCTCTCCTTTCTAAAACTAGTAGCCAGGTTCGATTCCCCCCAGCCCCATTTTCTTTTCCTTTCTCGCGAAGACAGTGACCAAGTTTGTTTCCACCTAGCCCCATTTTGTTTTCCTTTCTTGCGAAGACATTGGCCAAGATCGATTCCCCCCAGCCCCGTTTTCTTTTAGTTTATCGTCAAGATAGTGGCCAAGTTCAATTCCCCCTAGACCCATTTTCTTTTTCTCTCTCCCGAAGACAGTGGGCAAGTTTGATTCCCCCCAGCCCCATTTTGTTTTTCTTTCTCGCAAAAAATAGTGGCCAAATTCGATTCACCACAGCCTTATTTTCTTAGAGCATTTCAGTAAGCGTTCAGTTCATTCTTAGGTGTTGTTTAGAAGTTTTATTGATAAAGCTTTTTCACTCAAAAATTAGTAACTTCACACACCATACGAATATCACATTGTGCACAATTTTAGCCCATAAATCCAAACATTAACATGCCTTTGCACACCTCCAAACAGTGACCAATTTCACTGCCACACATACACACACATCACTTTTTCCCATGATTTTGAACAACATAATCTTTATTCACAAACTTTCGAACATGCATACATAAACATAAACATCACGAAAATACATTTCATCCATACTTTGTACCAGCAAACATACCCAACCTAAAGTTCAATGGGAACTAGTGACAGGGACATGCAAGAGGGGAACAATCTTAGTTTTCTAAGTGAATATCTTGAATCCTAAGGGGTCTCTTGAAGTTGTCTCCCAAAACCTTACTCCAAAACCATGTCAAACTCACCTAAAGTTTCACCACCAATTCGACGGAAATCTTCCTTGCCTTAACGTTTTTTAAAAGGTTGTTTTCTTAGATTTTCGTGATTATTCATGTGTGAATAACCTTTGTTATATTTTTTGTTCTTCATGTTAATTGGCAAAGAGAAAACAATAGAGTTTGAACGTGAGAATGTGATAGACGTGAGAGAGTGAAACATGTTATGTTGTTCATGCTTACATAATGACTTAGTCAATTTAGGACTCTCCTTAATACTTAAAATCTGATTTAATTAATTATACGTGAAAGAAGCATTTTTTCCTTAAAATTTCAAAGTTTAAATAATAAATAAATCACCTTAAGTATTTATCCTATTCATTTTTTTATTTCTTTTTAGGGTTCTTACAATATATGTATATATATATATATATATATATATATATATATATTATCATACTTTATAGATGAATCCCTATTGCTTAATAAATCCATTTACTTGAAGTGTCCTATATCCCAGTAAGGTATAGGACATATTTGGTAGCGTGGGATAGACGATGTATCATTACGTAGCTCATATTGATGGTTTTCAGTTATAGAATATCTCTATTGAGTTAAAGTGTATTTTTATATCACTTATTATGTTGAGTTCAGAGTTGAGAATTTATTTGATAAAGTTTTAAATGATCTCGTTCCTTTATTTATTTTAGGGAAAATACCCAAGTACCCCCTCAACCTATGCCCGAAATCCCAGAGACACACTTATACTATACTAAGGTCCTATTACCCCCCTGAACTTATTTTATATGTAATTTTCTACCCCTTTTGAGCCTATATGGCACTAGTTCGAAAAAAAAGTCAACCATCATCGGGCCCACAAGATAGTGCCGCGTAAGCTAAAAAGGGGTAAAAAAATTATTAATAAAATAAGTTCAGGAGGGTAATAGGACCTTCGTATAGTATAAGTGTGTCTCTTAGATTTCGGGCATAGATTGAGGGGGTACTTGGGAATTATCCCTTTAGTTTACATTAAGTTTGGAGTATATGGTTATCTGTCGCAGTTCTTTTTTTCACTTATTTGTTGTTCAACTATATTACACTCGTACATTCAATATACAAATGTCATTCATCGTACATCATTAAATTATTCAAATACATATTCTTAGGATTCTCAACAAGTCTTTCTATATCACTTAATCTTATCGCCAACTTTTGGGTGAGACTACTTTGCTTTTGCAGGGCTCTAATTTTATGAGTTGTTCGTTAAGATTTTCTTGAGGAGACGTGGGTCTTGTTCTGACACTCATGTATAGTAGAGGCTTCATAGATATATCGTATTTGAGAGTCTTCATGTTTAGAGGATTTGTTTAACACTTAAATTTAATACTTCGTATATTCAGAGTTTTGAAATATAGTAAAATTTTGACTTAGCATTTCTATTAGTTTGACATTTATGTGTGCTCGAATTAGTGTTCTACTTGTAGTGATAAAGGATAAGAATTTGCTTGGGAGACGAGTAATGGTTCATAATGTCGGTCACGTCCAGGGTGTAGGCTTGGGTCATGAAATCTCAGTAGAAATTCTAGCCCACAAGCTTTGAGTCACATGACTTAGTTTTACCGTACTTATGCCTATAGAAATAGAAGTTCAGTTTAAAAATATTATATTTTCAGATAAATTTTACTTGACAAGCTTTGATTTGCAGAACTTATGTTGATACAATTATATCCTCAGTTATAGAACTCATAAAATTATACCTTAAAAGAGACATAACTTATTCATTTAGAATTTTTGTAGGATAGGACTAATGTTTTGTTGTTGAGAGGCTTGTGCTAGTAAGTGAAACTGTTTTGATGATGACAAATAACATGTGAGAATCATGACCACTCACCGTTCTTTCACGGTATAAATATAAAATCATAGTTGAATAAAGTTTAATTTATTTTATTTCACATTTAAGTCACCTATCACCTTATCTTTGTTTTGAGGTAGAAAAGTTGTTTTATTCCCTATGGCACATAAAAATCTCTCTTAAACCACCTTGTTTATGAGTTCCACACTCCACAACACCTGTCCATTTCCATCGCTAGAATTGATTTTTGTTTTATGGCGTAATATGTTGATGTGTGAGATAACATTAAAGAGAACGAGGTTCACCAAAGCCATTTATGGCTAGTGAATAAGTACAAGATGTAGCAATGGAGAGAATCCTATAAGGACTCTCTTTAGGAACTCACATACTATCAGGTTGTTAATTGTATTCAAAGAAAGTGTATGAATTATTTCAAAATTATTTTCTAGCTGTTCCACTTTCATATGAGTATCTAAATCTTCTATTGAGGTTGTGAAGTTTCATGTAGTGGTAAATTTTATGAGGTACGCTTACGCGTTACTTGATATTAGTGTTGTAATATTTAAAATTCTTCTAGTTCATAATTAATTTTCTACTTGTTAAAAAATTAACCCACACCCTAATATCTTAGTTTTATTTTTTGCTAATGTTGATAAGGGCTTGGTAGAAGAGTTTTTGTATCGAACTCAAACCGCTCTCCCTCGTTTGATATATTCACATTAGTGATAATAGAATTACATGACATAATTAGTTTATCCTGTTTAAATAACTTATATAGTTGTGGAAACATCACGATGACATAATTGTTCATCTTTTGCGAAATATTAAGTTATAGTGCATTGACTAAATGCATATCAAGAATATGAACACAAAAAACGACACAACCCAATTTTGTACTTTTTATCTAACTACTGCTATTTGAGCTTTTTTTATTAAAAATCTGGTCAACCTTTATGGATTAAAAATTGACCCTTAAATTTTGTATTTTTCCAAGTAGTTGTCAATTTTTTTTGTTACTCCTAGCGTAATTCGGTCCAAACCTTGTATTGATTATTATATTTGCATATTATCATGTGAAGGTGTATCTTATACGTATAACATGTTTGTGTCATTGCTAGAGAATATTGTCAAAAAACGTACCATCACATGTTTGATTGTTTTAGATATCACACTTTAATCATGTGTGATGACCCAACATCTCGAGACATAATGGCGCTATCAACCCTCCAGTAGGCAAGCCAAACCATTTCGCGAACCTTGTGATAATGGTATTAAGGGAAACAATCCTCAAGTAAGAGAATAATAAATAAACATAAGAGGAAGACGGATGTGAAACCAAAACTATATATAAAAAAATACCTCCTAGAACGTGGAAGTCACATATACATAACTACTGAAAGAGAAAAGCCAAAAAGTGGACCGCATAAACAAGACTATCTAAAAAAAGCAAAAGTCAAGTCAAAGTGTGAATAAAGAATTCAGATAAGATATCCTGCAAAGCCACCTACTCACCTCGTCTCCAAAATAGACTATTGAAGGGTCTAATTCAACACTGATAGCTAGTGCTTGTACTTGTATCACAAAAACAATTGCATAGTGTAGCATGATTACCAAAGCAATAGGTACCTAGTATGCATCATAGGCTAGTTGAGTAAGAAAAATAAAAACGGACAAAAAGGATAAAATTAAAAAAACCAAAAGTCAACAAAAATAAAAGTAGAACAATCGAAAAAATAGTTTAAGGATATTAAATCTAAACCTAGCTGCCCCTCCATCCCTCCCCCCCACACAAATAAGACCTGCTAGGTTCACTCAAGCACAAAAAGCAAGAACCCGAAAATACTATCATAAGCCCAATAGGTACATAGAAAAGCCACAACTATGGAATGTAAAGCAAAAAAAACAATGAACCGACACAACCATCAACTAAAAACCAATCAACAATTTTGACTTCCATATCAGGCCACCCAACCCGGTAGAAACTCCGAGGCATTACCTATTAAGGCGATTAAACATTAAGAAGTGACTTCTCTATGGTTGTGTAAGTCGCCTTAGTAATGTGTATAAATCCCCTCAGGAATCCCTATTGCACTAGTTAAATAGGCTAAAACTCTGAGGGCCCTACCCAAGCTAACAAAGTATATTGTTTAACACTCTCGGGAGCCCTGCCCTACAAGGAAAAGTGGGAAAGCTTGTTAACTCCAAAAAGGATCTAAAGTAAGTTATATCCTACTATCAAACAACTTAATCACCTCGTGGCACTCCCCAATGCAATCTAGGTAAGTCATGTATAACTCCCAAGAGCCCTAGTCAATGCAAGAGAAAGTGTGCAAGTAAAATCAACTCTATGGAGGATCTCAAATTCTAAAAATGGTTGTCAGCTCCAAGCCAACGTAAATCGACATCCACTAACAAGTACCTCACACCAGAATTGACCGTGTAAAACCCCAAACAAGAAAATACCATGCCTCCAATAATACATTAGTATCATAGAAATATGGAGAGAATCCAAAATGATCACAAATATAAATATCCCAAAGCTAATCTAACTATCAAAACAAAGTCTTCTGTGCTGAGCTAGAAGGATTTTGATCAATCCACATTGGCGTTGGATACATAGAAAAGTCAACCAGGTGCATGGATCTAGGGAACACTAGTCTACCTTAGATTGAGGACAAAAATAAATTCAAATATAAATAAACAACCAATAGCATACTTCACATGCAGCTATAAATGCCAAACATGTAATTCACAAGTACCGACAAATAAACACCGCATTCGACAACATGGTAATAAGCCCAAAATGGCATGAAAAAACAATTCTGCAACATGGTTCTAAAAGAAGAGATGATATACTAGAAACACACCCAAATTAACACATTAATACAATCAACCACTATGTAAATGATGGGAAGTCGAAGTTGATACACTCAAATTATACCTCCCTAAAGAAGTATAACTGATCCTCATTAAGAAAAGAACCGAACTAGTAGGTTGGGGTCGATCTCACGAGTAATATTGTTTAGAATTAACTTTAACCCACGATCACATATTTTTAGTCAAGGTATTTTTGAAACAATTAATTAAAAAAGTGGGGTGGTGGTTTGTGAAACAAATTCCTTAAATTGTATGATTATAAGTGAAAAAGAGTAAATTTTTATTGTTATCAGTATGAGAAAGTAATTGAGTGTGTGTTCCTTATAAGTTCATAATGCAACATTCCTAGTAATAACAATCCATTCTTAGTGTAGTACATGTAAAGTGAAAAGTAAGGTATCTCTAAATCCTTGGTGGAACATCAAGAGAGTTTCCTCCCCCACCATGGTCCAGCTATGTGTGTATAATTTACTAACCCTTACCATTACCTCATATTATACATAATAATCGATGTATGTCTTAGTTATTAGATATCACCAAAAAACCCTTGACTGTTAGATAGAATCACACTAAATCTTTGTTGATAATTATTTTCTTATTAACTACCTCCTTTGTCCAGCAAGTAGCAACAACGGGAATTCTAATGCGTACACTCTTTAAAAAGACTTCTAACAGAAAGAATTACGAATTCATGCAAAGACACTATTCAAGAATTGCTTAATTACTAATTATATTTTTTAATTCCTCATGGTTCCCACGAATCCTTGTCATGGATTTAGTTACCCATGATAGCAAGAACACAATTCATATCAATAGATGAAGAAATCATGAACTTACATACTAAGAATTAAAAAACAAATATTGCACTGAATTGCAAAGCACAAGCTTTAAAACCAAATTCGGAAATCAATTATTGGCAAAAATTGCAAAAAAATAATCTCCAAAACATAAACTAGAACAATGGTAGTTGTAGCTATCCTCAAAAACCAGGTTTAATACCATATTTGTAGAAAAATAAATCCTAATTAAAAAGGAATTCAAATAAGGAAAATTTTTTCAGGCTGGCTGCTTTAATCTACGATACCATTGACGGGTTTTCCATCGATTAATGGCCTCGGGGTTTCTTTTGACAGCCAGGACAAAAAAAATTATTTCAGCCACTGGGTCGCATCTTGTTTGTATCAAACAACGGACCAAAAACACGATCCGTTGATGCTCTTGCGTGACTCAATACATCGATTCTTTAAGTATCAAGGTAGTGGAACTCTCGCAATCTCAAACTATAGTTCAGCAGTACGGTCCATCGATCGATCGACAGACCGTTAATGCTACTCGTGCTTTCACACTTTGTAAAAATTCCCTGATTTCCTCAAATGCTTGAGCTTTTCATCTACGATCATCATCTAGGGGCTTTGATTGAATAAGGAACTGTCATGTGGCATCATTGGTTCTTTTTCTACACTTTGTCAATTGTCTCTGTTTTTTATGCCTGAACATCTTACTGCATAACAACACACCAAAATTTTTAAAACCAAAAGAAAATGACATTAAAAACACAACCCTTAAGTGAAATACATTAGAAATGTCATGAACTCACGGCACATCAACACCCTCAACGTTCGGTGTTTCTCCTCATGTGATGCACTATGACCCTAAACGAAACATGCATAGAAGCAAGTCTACACCTCAGTTTCAACAAGGTAACTTATATGGATCATATCATGACACCAATCCACAAGTCAAAAAACACCTCCCCTACTTTTCCTATCACCAAGGTACCTATTCACTATTAATGCAACTAGTGCCCTCACTTCAAACAAAATCCTCAATTTTCACACAATGATTATGAATTTTATGTACAAGAGTCTATTTCAAAATAGACGCTCAAGAACAGGTTCAAACATAGTTAGTGATCCACACCATAGGGTTGCCATTTTCTTTCCTACTTAGATTCACCAATCTAGTGTATAGGACCAAAGTAGGACTTTCTTTGCTTGTAATGTAGGCTCCGGCTCAAGTGTGATATATTTACATACGTTAAGTGACTATTATCCCTCCTTCACATTACAACTAGGTCTTCCACCTCTTTTATTTTTGACGCACTATTTATTTTCTCTTATTTCCTTTGACTCACTTAAACCTTAGGTGTGACATTCACATTTATATCTTTTTCTCAAAAATCTCTTTTCTCCTTATTTTTTTTCATTTCAACCGTTCTTTAATTTTCGCAAGGTCACATTCTTATCTTACTTATTTTTTTCATTTTTTCAACATCCAACTGTTTTCACGCCTATTTTTGGGTCTTCTCTCATAATAGCCACCCTCAACTCATTCCTTTTCAATGAGACGAGGTGCACAATACCCAATATTAGGTAAAGACTAAGATGAGGTCACTTTTGCGTTAGCCACCCTCAACTTAGTCTGTTGTCTTAAGTCGAGATGCATATTTCCAATGAGGGACTGGGGCCAAAACATTAAACCCTGGGAAGTTGAGGTGGTTAGATATAAAGAAATGGTTTATTTAAGGCTCAGTGTATTTGGATCAAAGTGAAAATTACTTAATTTTGTCATTCTAAACAAGGGTGTATAATCACTTCCTAGATTATAGAGTAGATTCCGTTAGCAGACCTAACCAGGCAAGTTCTAGTTAGGCACCAACTGTTGAGTAATTAAATATTCCCACATTCACTTAGATCAACGTTGCACTATGAGTTGATCGGAATAACCAATTCTAGTTTTATGTATAGGTCATGCAGTTGGTGCATTTTCATGTGATGTTTAGATAAGATACGTTCAATTTATTTGATCCTATACGTGCCAGACCCTTTTTAATTTGACGGGTATCATTTTTTCATTCGCCATCATGCTTCAGTTATTTTATGTTTCTACACATACTCTTACTAATACATGCTAGTTCAACAGAAATTTAAGAAATTTCTTGGGGAAAAAGAACACAAGCAAGAAAGCCCCAAGAGAGGATCATGAGTTGGTCTACTCAGAGTTCACACTCTCACATCCCATTTAACCAAAAAAGAGAGTGCAATTGTCACCAATGCACAAAAAATCATCAAAAGCATAATGGTAGGTGAAGAAAATTTGTGGTGCATACCTCTGAAGACTTATCAACAAGCGGGCTAGTGTGGTTTCCCAGAGCCCGCTGGGTCATCACATGGGTCACCATCAACAGTGTCCACGTATGCAAGGATGACACCATCAGTAGTTCTCACTTCACCACTGATGTGCCTTGAACTAGATGCTGCAGCAACTGACTCTTGCACCCTCTTTTGGTACATCTCTCATCTGCTATCCGTACCCTCTTAGCGTGTTCCACATGCATTTGAACCCTTTTTAAGACAGTGGCCTCATTATCGTCTTCTAAGATGTGGCTAGAATAGTGCATGTTTCCATGAACACGTGGTTTATGCTTTGTCTCAACATGTGCCTTGAAAAAGGCCTCAAAGATAGTATATTTCGCCAACTCTTAAAGGGAATGCTGCAGTTCAGTCTCCCACATCTTAAAGATAGAATCACATCCACACTTAGGCTTGCCTTTTCTAGCTGAATGATAATGATATCTAAGGAGAGGGCTGGTCGTACAAGAACTCATAGCTCAAATGCGTCAAGGCGTTTGTGAACTGCTTGAGTCTAATGCTCTATTTTCTTGGTCACCCTCTTTTCTATGCGATCCTAGGCCTCTGTGATGGACTTCTTCATCCACTACTATATGTGATAGAGAAAGGCGACCATAACCGGCTCTACCTAATTAAATAAAGCTTAGGGAATAACCATTGCGGCTAGTGGTCTTTACCTCAATGAGATGGGGGCCCTTCTAACGGCAAGATAAGAAGAGGTCGGGGTGGGGTCAGCTTTCTCAAGTAGGGAGGGGTCAACTCTTTGTGCTTGCTGCAACGTGTCTTCCAAATTTTTTCCCAATGGGAAGACCTTGACCTTGGTCCTCTGTGAGGTGCCGATTGAATGTATTGTTGTGCCATATTGACAATCAAATGTCCATGCACATCTGAAAGATTAATCATAGAACAGAATAAGTAGTTGAGGTCTTGAACGCCCTCTCGTGTATCTCCTCCACAATGAACAAGGTAAAGTCAATCCCTAACCCTGCTACTAGTGCTGCCTCCATGGCTACCCTTTCCTACATGAGTACATTGCCGACCTATGTGGGTGATACTGTATTATGGACAATTGAAGAAGAATTCGTCCACAGAGTTCAGTGTGGCCTTCCAGATTATCCCTCGCGGTGCTATGACCCTGTCAACCCTCTATCCATCTATTGCTATAGATAAGGCTAGACACATTTACACCGCCTCCCGTCTCTAAGCATTTCTCTTAAAATCACCTCCCTGGACTATATCCTAGTTATAATCAAACTCTGCAGTATTCCGTCTCTTGTATGGACTAGCGGTGAGGCTATATAGAAATAGGTGAATGGTGTCCTGTGAGATGTCTACCCGACATCCTCGGACCAGTGTATAAGTGAAAGGGTCCTGTTTTGAGTATTTGGATGGCTTGTGTATGGACCCTTGGAGAGTTTCTACATAGGAGGCATATAACTCCCGCACAATCTCCTTGCTGTATGTGCCCAAGTCATGCGCCCATCCATCCAGACCTATGGAGGTTTAATAGCCAGTAAAGCACTGGTATTGTATGTAGACTACCTGTAAGGACTCGTTGTTCCTTAGAGATAAGTTGGGACAATACCCTATTATTGTTTATCATCTTAGCTTCCCTGTGTACTTTCAATTTTCCGTTGACAACACTTGTTAAGTTAATCTACTGTCGTGGTGCGGTTATCTGTTCGGTGTGCAGGTGCAGCTTCCAAGATAGTGGCCTCATCAAATGAGGCTTTTTGTTCCTATTCGATTTATCTTGTGGCTCTTTGAGAGTTTGAGATGGATTTATTGGCTTCATGGACCTTGAAGAGAGGGAAGACCCCGAGCGTAAAGCATTGGTGTACTTGGAGCCACATATTGATCCCCATTCTGAGCTGAAGGTAGCCCTAGTTGGTGAGCAGATTAGTGGGCACTCCTCATCAGACATAGAGGAAGTGACTATGTTAGGGTTCACCTTTCGGGGTGTGCCCCTAGTGATTCTGGATGCTTTCGTCTGTGGTCTTTTCCTTGAGGAATGTATGTTGGGTCCCTTTCCTAATCGATTTTTTCATAAATTAACTGGACGGATGGGGAAACTGACTGGATTTGTCCGTGTTCGAGTAGAATACTTACGTCTTTGGATCCATGGTACCTTCCAAGTGATGAAGAGCGATGTGGTTATTTACCTACTATGTTGTGCCACCTAAATAAGTAGCTGGCGCTCTTCAAATTTGATGATCGGACTTGTGGGGATGAAAAGATAGTGAATTTTAGAGAGAAATGGTTGGGATTTGACGAAAGTGATAAGACAAAGGATTTTTAGAGATGTACTAATGGTTTGGGAGTGATATAGGGAGGAAGTTAATGAGGGGAAGCAATTATGGTATGAAATGGAAGGAAAAAGGAATGGGGGGCCGAAGGATTTGAATGGTGGTTATTAAATAATGGCGGGCCAGTCAGTTTACTAGCAAAATATATCTACGAGACCCTGTTGACGGTCTACCGATCAATCGAAGGTTTGTCAATTAGGACTATCCATCACACTTTTACTTAATCAAGTTTTGAGTCTTACCTAGGGTCTACGGATTCCACTCACAGTCCTTCTTTTGATCGACAGAACATCAATGGGTTTAACCTCTGTACCAGACCATTTTTTGCATTTTTAATTACCTCCTACACAGGTAACAATAATTACACAATTTTTATTAAATTTTATGCACACTTTTAAGACATGGACCCTATTCTAATATCTAGCCAACACTAGCACACAAGAAAAAAACAAAATAAAACACCTACAAAAACTAAACAAAACAAAAACTTTTTCTCACCGAACAAAAAGCCTATCGTTTGCTAGAGTGTATAATATGGGTTGCCTCCCAAGAAGTGCTTGATTTAACACCGCGACACGATGCAGGTCCCTTTATCACTCAAAATTCATCATGATGGTAGGCCTCAACCACTTTGTTAACACTTTTTGCCTACCTAGATAGATCTGAATCCTTTGTCTACTTACTCTGAACCTTGTGCTTTCCTTGTTCTTCAGCTGAACCATTCCATATGGGAACTCTTTGGTGATGAAGAATAGCCCTGTCCATTTGGACTTGAGTTTCGCAGGAAATAAGCACAACCTAGGGTTTAATAGAAGCACACGATCACCAAGTGTACTATATCACTTTTCTATTCTTTGATCATGATACTTGTTCATCTTCTTTTTGTATATGGCTTAAATTTCATAGGATTTTAGGCGAAACTTATCAATCAAATTTCACTCATTTAATCTCTGATATGACATTCCAATCCATCCAAGTTCAACCTCTTCATTGCCTCTATTGCCTTATGCTCTTGGTTGACCGGTAAGTGACAAGACTTCCCATATACAAGTTGGTATAGAGACATATCGATTGGGGTCTTGTATGGAGTGTGGTAGGCCAAAAGAGAATAATCTAGCTTTCTCAACCATTCCTTTCCATTGACATTTATAATTTTTTCCAAAATTTGTTTGATCTCCTGGTGGGACTTTTAAACTTGTGCGCTAGTCTATAGGTGATAAGGAGTAGCCACATTGTGGCGAACAACATATTTTCCAGTAGCACTTTGAACAACATATTATGATAGTGAGAACTTATGTCGCTAATATTGGACCTAGGAGTTCCAAATATAGAAAAGATATTCTATTTTGGAATGCAGTGACATTCTTCCCTTCACTGTTGGGGAGTAAAATTTTTTGTACCCATTTTAACATATAGTCAACCACCACAATAATATACTTCGTCCCATGATAACAAATAAACGGGACCATGAAGTCAATTCTCTTACATCAAATAAATCAATCACAAGAATGTGAATCATGGGAATGTCTTGCCTCATTGAAATTCCTTCGTCTCATTGGCTACGGTCACTTGATTTGGTGAAATCATGAGCATCTTGGTGGATTGTGGACCAATAGTACCCACATTGCAAGATCATGTGCATAGTTCATATACTACTATGGTGCAACCAAAAGGCGATGAATAATACCCCTCAAGAAGACTCAACATTTCAACCTCAGGCACACATCGACGAATAATCCTATCTGCACAACACTTATATAAGTAAGGCTCATCCCAATAGAACTTTTTCACATCATGTAGCAACTTCTTTATTTGGTGGAAAGTCAAACACGAAGGGACCAAGTTGCTTGATAAATAGTTCACAAAGTCTGAGAACCATGCGATCAGATCATGCGAAGCGGCCAATATATGATCATCTTAAAACACATCATTAATTTCAGCCTCCCCCCCAGTTTATGCATATCTTCATCCTCCAATGCACACAAGTGTCGGCCACTTGATTTTTGGTCCCTTTTCAATCCTTTACCTCAACATCAAACTCTTGAAGCAATACTACCCATCTGATAAACTTTGGCTTCGCCTCCTTCTTCACCATAAAATATCTCAATGTAGAATGGTCGATATGCATTATGACACTCATGCCAAGAAAATAGGATCAAAACTTCTCGAATGGAAACACCACTGCTGGAAGTTCTTTTTCAATTCAGTGTAGTTCTTATGTGCTTTATTAAGGGCTTTGATCACATAATAAATAGGGTGAAGGGTTTTATCTATCCCTTTTCCCGATACAACACCAAGGGAAACCGTCACACATAACCTCAAATGGCTCTCCATAATTTTGTAAATCAATGACGGGAGCAGAAACAAAATTTCCTTTCAACTCTTCAAAAGCTCTCAAACAGAACTCATCAAAATAATATTGACAATCCTTCTCTAGCAATATTCACAAATAGTTTGTGATTTTTGAAAAATCCATTATAAACTTTGATAAAAACCATCATTCACAAGAAAACTTCTAACACCCTTGATGGAGATAGGTAGTGGAAGCTTCTCTATTACGTCAACTTTGGCCTGATCAACTTCTATCCCCTTTTCTTAGATCCAACGGCCAAACACTATATCCTTTTTCACTTTAAGTGGAACTTCTCCAAATTTAGCACTAGGTTGCAATATTTACGTCTCTTGAGTATCTTGTCAAAATTATTCAAACACCTAACAAAGGAGTCACCGATGACAAAAAGTCATCCATGAGCACATCAATGGTGTCCTCCACCATTTTGGTGAATATCAACATCATACAATGCAGGAAGGTCACAGACGCATTAAACAACACAAATAGCATCCCTTTGAATGCAAACGTCTTATAAGGTCAAATGAAAGATATATTTTCTTGGTCTTCTAGGGTGATATATATATTATTGGAGATCGAATATTTATCAAGAAAACAATAGAACCCTTGCCTTCAAGCCTGCCTATCATTTGGTCCATGAAGGACATGTGAAAAATGATCCTTTTGTGCGCAAGCATTAAACTTTTTGTAGTCCATCATAATAAGCTCATTCATTTCATTAGGAACAACAATCATTCAACCTATTTTTGGAACGCACTGAACAAGGCACACCCAATGTAACATTTCTAAAATCCAAGACGAGGATTAAAGCTTAACATAGGTTCCATGGGGTATAAACAGTTTTTAAGACCAATCTTAATGAATATAGGTCATTTAGGAAGTTTAGAACCCATAACGTCCAAGAATATCCATGACATTCGGAAACTAGTTCTAAAGGTTACTAGCGTGCCTTAGCCTATTTGACTATCTTTGTGGAGTCGAAAATCCATGAAATTGGATGGAAGGGTGTATAACAAGTGTAAAAGATGATTCGTGGTCAAAATATACGGGTACAACTCCCCAATGATAAACCAAGGTCCCTTAAGGAGTCCCCTAGAACGTAGGAGGCAACACGACCAATGTAGTGTGCAACCACCAGAGGGTAACGATGGCTCGTGTGTGTATGGACGGGGCGTTGATGCAAATATTTATCCCACACATAGAAAATTTTTTGGAGGCCCTCTGATGCACAGTCTCTGAACTCATCGATGGATGTGTAGCACACAAGGGGGGCTGGTCTGTTGATTTAGCCACGAGGTGACGATGAGGGTCCCTGTGTAAGTGCCTGTTATTCCTGCACATTTTAAGTTAGTCTCATTTAAATAATTTAGGCATTAGGTGGTTAGTAAGGGTTTTAAGGGAGTCTAATTTATCTAATTAACCCACCATATAAAGACCCCAACCCTTATTAGTCTAAAACATAACTCACAAAATAAACTCTCTTCCTTCTTACATCTTTCTCTCCATTGGAAGACACCATTGAAGACTAGATAGGGACAGGTTTTGGGGGATGGAAAAGAACAATTTCACCATAAAATCATCATCAAATGTTAAGGTATGTGATCTAATTCACCTTTGAGACTTCTTTTCTCAAAGGCTCCTCCAAAGTATTTCTAAAAGTTGAGTTTTCATGTAGGTTTCATTCAATTACGAGTTTGATGTTATGAATTGAGTTGTATATCGTTATTTAGGATATAATCAATATGTTCACATATATTTTAACTTTATTATGATAAATTGATAAGATTTGGTGTAAATTGTAGAACATGATCCTTAGCCCTTAACCCTAGGTTTGATCTTGATGTGAATTCGGTTGGGATTGATTCACATTATTGGTTTAATTCACTATTATATGACGTTTTTACACTAATCAACAAAAAGTTAGGATGATTTGTAGTCTTTAATGCTAATTCTTGAAAACTGATCTAGGTTAAGGGAATCGACCTACGTATCTTGTCATAAGCTTTGATCTAGTATTGATTGTAGTGTAGTGAACTCTCTAATTTTATTATCATGTTGGTTATTGAATTATTTTCATATTATGACCTAATTTGTTTGAGTTATGGGTTGATGATAAGACTCTTATGATGAACTATAGAGGATACTTGGTAAATCTTGTAATTCCTATTCCTTACATCAACTTGTGGTTAATTGTGATTAACTCATGATGTTGTGTTGGAGTATGCTTTTTTTAGGATTGATAGGATGGTACGATGTTTAATTTAAATGTCATGATTATGGGTGTGGGTTGATTATAGAGTAAATGTTATAAGGATGGTGATACTTAACAATGTGCCATTGTAACGACCTGTTTAGTCGTTTTGAGCAACAGACTTCAATTCTAGAAAAACTGGCAGAAGCGACGGACCCCACGACGGACCGTCAAGGGCACGACGGACCGTCGCAGGGTCTCGTTTCAAAACACTTGGAAAATCTGAAATTGGGTACTGAAAATTGACTCTCTGAGCTTCGTAATGGAATGGCAGGACGGGCCGTCACAGGCGTGACGCACCGTCACAGATAATTCAGTGGAAACTGAGTCTCTGACCCTTGCGACGGCCTGCAGGACGGACCGTCGCAGGCACGACGGACCGACGCAGGTTGCACAATCCCAGTTTGAGTCGGATTTCTGGTTAAGTTTTAAGGGACGTTTTTGACTATTCTTGCCTTAATTATAAAGTTCGTGGGTTTATATTAATAACTCAAATTCTTGGGGGTTAAAAGAGGTAACCCTAAGTTAATTAGTGGGGTATTATTGCCATCTTTTATTCTTAATTATAAACTAATTAGGGTAAAAGAAAGAGGGTTTGAATAAGAAAATAGAAAGAACAAGAAGGGAGAGAGAGAAAACGATCGAGAAGAAGAGGAAAACACCAAGCTTTGAGGATTAACTTGCTTGATTTCAATTCTTCGGTGGAGGTAGGTTATAGTTTCATGCTTTCATAAGTAAACTCTTAATAGTGAATGATATGTATTGGTAGTATTGTAAACCCTACTTTATGCTTAATGGTATGTTTACATGAATATGATTATGTGATTGTGATAAGATAAGCATGATGAAAATATTGAATCCCAAATCTTGAAAAGAAACTTTAATATACATTATTAATGATCATGCCTTGGTATAGAAGAAGGCTTGATAAATTAAAGTAATGGGATTGATGATGCCTTGGTATAGGGAAGGCTTCATGATTTACAGAATGATATTAGTGGATCGGAGTGTCACGTTCCAACACATAGTATTAGTGTATCGGAGTGTCACGTTCCGACACATAGTATTAGTGGATCCGAGTGTCACGTTCCGACACATTGTATTAGCGGATCGGAGTGTCACGTTCCGACCCATAGTATTAGTGGATCGGAGTGTCATGTTCCGACACGTAGAATTAGGGGATCAGAGTGTCACGTACCGACACATATAGGGGATTAGAGTGTCACGTACCGACACATATAGGGGATCAGAGTGTCACGTACCGACACATATGGGGGATCGGGTGTCATGAACCGACACGTAGAATTAGGGGATCGGAGTGTCACGTACCGACACATAGCAGTAGGGGATCGGAGTGTCACGTACCGACAGAAGAGGAAGAAAGATAATGAATCTTGAAAGATGATAATATACTCAACTTAATAAACTTACTTCCCAAATGAGTATGGTATTGAGGCATGAGCCCTCATGGATGAACTTGATGGTAGTTATTGATGATTATAGTACTTGTTGTTGCTACATGTTGAGTTTTATAGTTGATTTATGATATTATTTGATATATACTGTTCCCTATTTTGAGTTAGCCGATGATATCTACTCAGTACCCGTGTTTTGTACTGACCCCTACTTTTATGTTTTTCTTCTTGTTATTTGTGGAGTGCAGCAAACGTGCCGTCATCTTCGACTCAACAGTAATTAAAGCCAGTCTTACTACATCGGAAATTCAGGGTGAGCTAATACTTCTAGCTTGGACTTGATCTTCTTCTTCAAGTCTTGATGCCTTGAACTTCCGGCATGGACTAGCTTCTTATGTATTTTTAGCTTCTTAGAAACTCTTAGAATTAGTAGTTTAAAGTAGATGTTCTTATGGTGATGACTTCCAGATTTTGGGGGAATAATGGATGTTGAATTTTAGAAGTTAATGAATTGGTATTTATTTAATGAGTTTAAGTCTTCCGCATTACTTTCTGTTGATATTATATTGAAATGTTAAGGTTTAGATTGGTTGGTTCGCTCACATAGGAGGGTAAGTGTGGGTGCCAGTCGCAACCCGTTTTGGGTCGTGACAAACTTTGTATCAGAGCGTTAGGTTCGTTGGTCTCATCACACAAGAACAGGTCTAGTAGAGTCTTAAGGAACTGTAGCGGGACGCCTTTACTTTTCCTTGAGAGGCTATAATACTTTAGGAAAATTTCACTCTTTCATTCTTTCTTTCGTGCTACTACTTGAGTCCAATTGGTATCTAGGCGATACGAATTGGTATCTGACCATCTTCACTCTCTTTCGCAGATGGTTAGAACTAGAGCAACGACTACGCCAACACCAACAACGGCCAGACAAGAAACAACTGAGCCAGCCACTGGGGCTGTGGCTCGAGGAAGAACAGCGGCAAGGGGCCGTGGTAGAGGTCGTGGGAGGACGTCCTCTAGGGAAAGAGGACGAACACCTAGTCCATCTGATACTAGGGCAGTGACTCCTCCACCGACTGAGGAGGTAATAAGAGAAGGGGAGGATAGGGAAACTGAAAAAGTGCAGAATGAGGGATTGCCACCCCAACCTACCCCAGAGATGATCAATCAGGTTCTGGCTTATCTTAGCGGGTTATCTGATCAGGGCCAGACACCCCTAGTGTTTTCTGCACCAGTACCTCAGGCTCCGGAGGTACAACATGCGGCTACTATGGCTCCCCGCATGGATGTTCCATTGGAAATAGGCACGTTTCAACGTCTGACTACTGGGCGTATAATGACAAATGATCAGCATGAACTTTTCAGTAAGTTCTTGAAATTGAAACCTCC
Organism: Solanum lycopersicum; assembly: GCF_036512215.1. NCBI lineage: Eukaryota > Viridiplantae > Streptophyta > Magnoliopsida > Solanales > Solanaceae > Solanum > Solanum lycopersicum. The sequence goes on along the minus strand of NC_090807.1, from coordinate 33,757,590 downwards.
AGTCTTCAAGGGTGCGGAATCTGAGGATGCTTACGATTTTCTGGTTTACTGTCATGAGCTACTACACAAGATGGGTATAGTAGAATGGTTTGGTGTGGAGTTTGTGACTCATCAGTTTCAAGGGAACGCCAAAATGTAGTGGCGGCCACATATCGAGTGTCAACCAATAGAGGCACCACCTATGACTTGGGCCTCATTCTCTAGCTTGTTTATGGAGAAGTATATCCCCCAAACTTTTGAGGGATAGGAAAAGGGATGAGTTCTTGAGCCTAGAGCAAGGTAGGATGTCGGTCAATGCATATGAGGCTATGTTTCGTGAATTATCCCGGTATGCCACCCAACTATGTTTCAGTCCACAAGAGCGAATTCGTCGGTTTGTGAAGGGGTTGAGATCAGAATTGCGGATTTCAGCCTTACAGATAGCGGCAATGGCAAAATCCTTCCAAGAGGTGGTAGACTTTGTGATAGAAGTGGAAGGAGTGAAGCCAGACGACTTCACTACGACATCGACATCAAAAAGGTTTCGAAAGGGAGGTGAGTTTAATGGTTCTTACACTAGAGGACAGGGTACGGGAAGTTACTCAGTCCGACCAATTCAGTCTTCACTACAGACTGTAGTTGGGGGACCACCTCAGACCGGTCAACACTTCTCCGAGAGGCCTATGCTTGACTCCAGAGAGTGTTATGAATGTGGGGAGATTGGACATATTAGGAAAAATTGTCCAAAAACAGAGTTATAGACCTCCAATGGCTAGAAGTAGAGGTGGTCATTGTAGAGGCTTTCATTCTGGAGGACGTGGTGGTCGAGGTAATAGTGGTCACCAAAATGGCCGAGGTGATGGGCAAACTAGAGCCACTACATCACAACATGGTAGGGGCAACGGACAGACGAACGATAGGGCCCATTGTTACGCTTTCCCTGGGCGGTCTGAAGCGGAGGCATCTGATGCTGTCATCACCGGTAATCTTCTGGTTTGTGATTGCATGGCCTCTGTATTGTTTGATCCTGGATCCACATTTTCTTATGTATCTTCCTCATTTGCTAATGGTCTAAATTTACATTGTGAATTACTTGATATACCTATTCGTGTTTCTACTCCGGTGGGTGAGTCTGTGGTAGTTGAAAGGGTATATAGGTCCTGTTTGGTGAAATTTGTGGGGAGCAACACTTATGTAGATTTGGTTATCTTGGAAATGTATGATTTTAATGTAATTATGGGTATGACTTGGCTTTCTCCGCAATTTGCGATCTTGGATTGTAATGCTAAAATGGTGACGTTAGCCAAACCTAGGACAGATCCGTTAGTTTGGGAGGGTGACTACACTTCCAATCCGGTGCGTATCATCTCCTTTCTTCATGCTAAGAAAATGGTTAGCAAAGGGTGTTTAGCTTTCTTGGCACATCTCAAGTATGACACTACCCAAGTGCCTTCGATTGAGTCGGTTTCAGTAGTCCGTGAGTTTCTGGATGTGTTCCCTGCAGATCTTCCTGGTATGCCACCAGATAGGGATATTGACTTCTGTATCGATCTCGAACCGGGCACACGCCCCATTTCTATACCCCCTTATAGAATGGCTCCCGCAGAGTTAAGAGAGTTAAAGGCACAACTTCAAGAGTTATTGAACAAAGGCTTTATTAGACCAAGTGCATCTCCTTGGGGTGCTCCGGTTTTGTTTGTAAAGAAGAAGGATGGGAGTTTTCGAATGTGCATAGACTACAGACAACTAAATAAGGTAACCATAAAGAACAAGTATCCTCTTCCCCGCATTGATGACTTGTTCGGTCAGTTACAAGGTGCTTGTGTCTTCCCTAAGATTGATTTGAGATCCGGTTATCATCAATTGAAAATACGGGCAACGGATGTGCCAAAGACTGCTTTTCAAACGAGGTATGGGCATTATGAATTTGTAGTGATGTCTTTTGGTCCAACGAATGCCCCTGCTGCGTTCATGAGCTTGATGAACGGGATTTTTAAGCCATATTTGGACCTCTTCGTGATCGTATTTATTGATGATATATTAGTATACTCAAAGAGCAAGAAGGAACATGAAGAGCATTTGAGAATGGTATTGGAAATGTTGAGGGAGAAAAAGCTTTATGCCAAGTTCTCTAAGTGTGAGTTTTGGCTAGATGCAGTGTCCTTCTTGGGGCACGTGGTTTCTAAGGATGGAGTGATGGTGGATACTTCTAAGATTGAGACAGTGAAGAATTGGGTAAGACCCACTAACGTGTCAGAAAATAGGAGCTTTGTTGGGTTAGCTAGCTACTACCGTCGATTTGTCAAGGGATTCTCTTCTATTGCTTCCCAATTGACGAACTTGACTAAGCAGAATGTTCCATTTGTATGGTCGGACGAATGTGAGGAAAGCTTCCAGAAGCTCAAGACTTTGTTGACTACCGCACCTATCCTTACCTTGCCAGAAGAGGGTAAGAACTTCATTGTTTATTGTGATGCATCCTATTCTGGTTTGGGTGCAGTACTAATGCAAGAGAAGAGTGTGATTGCTTATGCTTCGAGGCAATTAAGAGTGCATGAACGTAACTATCCAACCCACGATTTGGAATTGGCTGCGGTAGTGTTTGCATTAAAGCAATGGAGACACTATTTATATGGGGTTAAGTGTGACGTCTACACGGATCATCGTAGCCTTCAGTATGTCTTTACTCAAAAAGATTTGAACTTGAGGCAGAGGAGATGGATGGAACTGCTGAAGGACTACGACATCACTATTTTGTATCTTCCGGGGAAGGCGAATGTTGTAGCGGATGCTTTAAGTAGAAAGGCGGGAAGCATGGGAAGTCTAGCTCACTTGCAAGCTTCTAGACGCCCTTTGGCTAAAGAGGTTCAGACTCTAGCTAATGACTTGATGAGATTAGAAGTAAATGAGAAGCGAGGATTGTTGGCTTCTGTGGAGTCAAGATCTTATTTTCTTGAAAATATTAAGGGAAAACAGTTTGATGATGAGAAACTAAGAAGAATCCAAGATAAGGTATTGCGAGGAGAGGCTAAGGAAGCACAAATCGATGAGGAAGGTGTTTTGAGAATCAAGGGAAGGGTATGTGTACCCCGCGTCGATGATTTGATCAACACTATTCTGACAGAGGCTCATAGTTCAAGGTATTCGATACATCCGGGTGCAACCAAGATGTACCGTGACCTAAAGCAACACTTTTGGTGGAGTAGAATGAAGCGTGACATTGTGGATTTTATTGCCAAATGTCCAAACTGTCAACAAGTAAAGTATGAACACCAAAGGCCCGGAGGAACACTTTAGAGAATGCCCATTCCGGAATTGAAGTGGGAAAGAATTGCAATGGATTTTGTGGTTGGTCTTCCCAAGACATTGGGAAAGTTTGACTCTATTTGGGTAATTGATGATACGTTAACTAAGTCTGCTCACTTAATTCTAGTCAAGGTGACTTACAATGCAGAGAAGTTAGCCAAACTTTACATCTCGGAAGTGGTGCGATTACATGGGGTTCCACTATCCATCATATCAGATAGAGGTACGCAGTTTACTTCTAAGTTTTGGAAAACATTGCATGCGGAATAGGGTACTAGGTTGGACCTTAGTACTACGTTCCATCCTCAGACCGATGGTCAGTCTGAGCGAACGATTCAAGTGTTAGAGGATATGCTTCGTGCATGTGTGATAGAGTTTGGTGGCCATTGGGATAGCTTCCTACCCTTAGTGCAGTTTTCATACAATAATAGCTATCACTCAAGCATTGGTATGGCTCCATTTGAAGCATTGTATGGTAGGAGATGTAGGTCTCCCATTGGTTGGTTTGATGCATTTGAGGTTAGGCCTTGGGGTACTGACCTTTTGAGGGATTCGATGGAAAAAGTGAAGTCTATTCAAGAAAAGCTTCTAGCGGCGCAAAGTAGACAAAAAGAATATGCAGATCGAAAGGTTAGAGACTTGGAGTTCATGGAGGGTGAACAAGTCTTGTTGAAAGTTTCACCAATGAAAGGGGTGATGAGGTTTGGAAAAAGGGGTAAACTAAGTCCAAGGTACATTGGACCATTTGAAGTACTTAAGAGAGTAGGAGAGGTGGCTTATGAGTTAGCCTTGCCTCCAGGGCTGTCCGGAGTACATCCGGTATTCCATGTGTCGATGTTGAAAAGATACCATGGGGATGGGAACTACATTATCCGTTGGGATTCAGTTTTTCTTGATGAGAACTTGTCTTATGAAGAGGAGCCTGTTTCTATTCTAGATAGAGAAGTTCGCAAGTTGAGGTCAAGAGAAATTGCATCCATCAAGGTGCAATGGAAGAATCGACCGGTTGAAGAAGCCACTTGGGACAAGGAGGCAGATATGCAAGAAAGATACCCACATCTGTTTACAGATTCAGGTACTCCTTTTCTCCCTTGTTTTCCTTCTTGTGATCGTTCGGGGACGAAAGATGGGAAATTGGTATCTATTGTTACTACCTGTTTAGTCGTTTTGAGCAACAGACTTCAATTCTAGAAAAACTGGCAGAAGCGATGGACCCCACGACGGACCGTAAGGGGCACGACGGACCGTCGCAGGGTATCGTTTCAAAACACTTGGAAAATCTGAAATTGGGTACTGAAAATCGACTCTCTGAACTTCGTAACGGAATGGAAGAATGGGCCGTCACAGGCGTGACGGACCGTCACAGATAATTAAGTGGAAACTGAGTCTCTGACCCTTGCGACGGCCTGCAGGACGGACCTTCGCAGGCACGATGGACCGTCGCAGGTTGCGCAATCCCAGTTGGAGTCGGATTTCTGGTTAAGTTTTAAGGGACGTTTTTGACTATTCTTGCCTTAATTATAAAGTTCGTGGGTTTATATTAATAACTCAAATTCTTGGGGGTTAAAAGAGGTAACCCTAAGTTAATTAGTGGGGTATTATTGCCATATTTTATTCTTAATTATATACTAATTAGGGTAAAAGAAAGAGGGTTTGAATAAGAAAATAGAAAGAACAAGAAGGGAGAGAGAGAAAACGATCGAGAAGAAGAGGGAAACACCAAGCTTTGAGGATTAACTTGCTTGATTTCAATTCTTCGGTGGAGGTAGGTTATGGTTTCATGCTTTCATAAGTAAACTCTTAATAGTGAATGATATGTATTGGTAGTATTGTAAACCCTACTATATGCTTAATAGTATGTTTACATGAATTTGATTATGTGGTTGTGATAAGATAAGCATGATAAAAATATTGAATCACAAATCTTGAAAAGAAACTTTATTATTCATTATTAATGATGATGCCTTGGTATAGAAAAAGGCTTGACGAATTAAAGTAATGGGATTGATGATGCCTTGGTATAGGGAAGGCTTGATGATTTACAGAATGATATTAGTGGATCGGAGTGTCACGTTCCGACACATAGTATTAGTGGATCGGAGTGTCACGTTCTGACACATAGTATTAGTGGATCGGAGTGTCACATTCCGACACATAGTATTAGTTGATCGGAGTGTCACGTTCCGACACATAGTATTAGTGGATCGGACTGTCACATTCCGACACATAGTATTAGTGGATCGGAGTGTCACGTTCTGACACCTAGAATTAGAGGATCGGAGTGTCACGTACCGACACATATAGGTGATCGGGTGTCACGAACCGACACGTAGAATTAGAGGATCAGAGTGTCACGTACCGACACATAGCAGTAGGGGATCGGAGTGTCACGTACCGTCACAAGAGGAAGAAAGATAATGAATTTTGAAAGATGATAATATACTCAACTTAATAAACTTACTTCCCAAATAAGTATGGTATTGAGGCTTGAGCCCTCATGGATGAACTTGATGGTATTTATTGATGATTATAGTACTTGTTGTTGCTACATATTGAGTTTTATAGTTGATTTATGATATTATTTGATATATACTGTTCCCTATTTTGAGTTAGCCGATGATATGTACTCAGTACCCGTGTTTTGTACTGACCCCTACTTTTATGTTTTTCTTCTTGTTATTTGTGGAGTGCAGCAAACGAGCCGTCATATTCGACTCAACAGTAATTCAAGCCAGTCTTACTACATCAGAAATTCAGGGTGAGCTAATGCTTCTAGCTTGGACTGGATCTTCTTCTTCAAGTCTTGATGCCTTGAACTTCCGGCATGGACTAGCTTCTTATGTATTTTTAGCTTCTTAGAAACTCTTAGAATTAGTAGTTTAAAGTAGATGTTCTTGTGGTGATGACTTCCAGATTTTGGGGGAATAATGGATGTTGAATTTTAGAAGTTAATGAATTGGTCTTTATTTAATGAGTTTATGTCTTCCGCATTACTTTCTGTTGATATTATATTGAAATGTTAAGGTTTAGATTGGTTGGTTCGCTCACATAGGAGGGTAAGTGTGGGTGCCAGTCGCAACCTGTTTTGGGTCGTGACAGCCTTATCATGAAGTGATATGAAACGTGGTAACCTCACTTATATGAATTGTGATGAATGGACTATACTCATGAAATTCTTATTCAGCTATGATGATGTTGAATATACAAGGGATAGAACCTATGACCTAACCTATGTTATGATTGTTAATTAAGACTTATAAACATTTTAAAAAAGGGATCTAGCTTAGCACTGAGTGATCTTCTATGTGAGGGGGTGACACTTTCCCAAGTAGAGAAGGTAGGGTTCACTACGGTCCTCATGGGGTGGATAGCCTAATGACCCAAGTAAAGTGTACAAAGATGATTTCAAGAAATCCCCAAGTTCCTTAAACTATGTTTCCCACCAAAGGGATACTAGCTAGTTGATGTACCTACATCCTATGTTCAGATTAGGTTCTACCATGGATGGTAGATCACCTTCCATCGGTGTAAGTTTTTACAACACCAGATTCCACACTTAGATCTTGTGGTCTATGTCGGTTAAAGAAATCGTTCCCCAAAATAAAATGAAGTAATGAAGTATAACTAACTCAGGGGACTTAAGGGGTTTAACTTAGCTTAGGTAGGGGTATGGGACTCTACCTATGCCTTTACTAGTTGGCATTGATGGAAACTTTACAAAGTTAATATTATGTACATTTATGACAATGATGTATATATTATTGATTTACCATGTGAATAGTGTTATATGATGATGACTTTTCTTTGGAGCATGGAATTTGATTTTATTACTAAAGTATGATATTATGCATCCTTAAAGGTTGATGATGTGAAGTTTGAAATTGTTTATGGTTTCTTGTTGGGGATACTTGATTGAGTGAGGTTATGGAGATTTGCTTAATAATTGTACTTGTTGACTTGATGACGATTCATGAGTAAGTGTGTTTCTTAGTATGATATGGGTGACTCTTATTCGTTCTTGTGATGTTATTCCTTGTTGACTGGGTTGTAGTTGATTATGCGTTGAAGCATTTTTGTATACAATTTGCTTGTTTGAGTTATTAAGCATGATCAGTTGATTGGTATGACTTTCTTAATTATGCATGAGGCTTTTAAAAGAGTAAAATGGCATGTTTCGACTAAACTCTCTTTTTAGCATGATTTAATCTTTTATATGCAAATAGTCTCATACTTAGTACAAGTGGTGTACTAACCCCATTTTCTCCTTTATTCCAAACATTTTAGTTTCCGGTCATTGAAGACTCATTTAAGACGACTTGAAGAACATTTGGATATTCTCTAGCATCAACGAAGTAGGTCCTCACTTACCGAGAGCGATACCAAGATCTAGCTTGTGGAGTTGCTTTGTTTCAATGAATCTTATGTTTATTCTACTTTCATTTGAGTACGATTTGTATAATCCTATATGTGTCTTCTTTAAATTGATGTAGGTATGCCAAAATTTCTATGATATTTTATATGGTATGAGATGAGACAATCTTTGAGACTATTTTGTATTTTATGCATATGTATGTGTAATAAAAGTATAAGGCTATGTAACCCTCTTATCAAAGAGTTTATCTGTACTCGATACACATATATGATTTGTATGTACAGGTCTATGTAAACCTCCAAGTATATGTAATGAAAAGTTATAATTTTTTGTATTTTTGACTTATGAATGAGATGATGTAAGACTAGAGGATAGTCTTAGTCCTAAAAGAGGAAGACTACGCCGGTTACATATAGGGGGTAAACCCAGATGTGAAAAACATGGTATCAAAGTCTGAGGTTGAATATATTTGAGTTTCTGTCTCTTCTATACCATGTCTATGTAGGTTTATATTCATAATTGTGAAGCGCGCAACACTTATGAATAGGAATCTACGTGATGCTTAGAAATCACTCTCTTTCTTGAAAATCAAATATCAGGCCTAGGAGTGTACTTATTATATGATTTAACCTAAAAATTGTATTTTTGTTTTGGAAATGAATACTCAAAGGAATACATTTTAGAGGCTTGAGGAAGAGATTGCCTTGCGGGAGCCCCTCCCTGTTGTGATCAAGTCCCTCCCCTTGAAGATAATGTTGTTGATGGTAAAGCTCCGTCAAATCCTCCACGTTTGGTGGAGAGTGACATGAGGGATATCCTTGTCAAAATGGCCCAAGCCATTACTACTCAAGCCCAAGCCGCAACTGTTCAAGCCCAAGATATGATACTCCTTTTTTATGGAGATTTACCCATCACAAAGATGCACAGAGGAAGAGAACGAACTTCATATATACCCTTTCTACTCAATCCAGTTAATCTATAAGTTTCTACTATGGCTTCCCGTCTAAGGGACTTCACTCAGATTAATCCTCCTACCTTCTACAGGTAGAAAATTGAGGAAGACCCCCAAGAATTTATTTATGAACTCTACAAGATACTCTTTGCTCTAGGGTTGTCTACTAGTGAAAAGGACGAGTTAGCCACATACCAACTCAAAGATGTGTCTCAAACTTGGTATGTGCAATGGAGTGACAACAAACCTATGAGGGGTGGGCTGGTGACTTGGGAGATGTTCAAGAAGGCATTTCTTGTACGATTTTTCCCAAGAGATATGAGGGAGCCCAAGGTGGTGGAGTTCATCACCCTCCGCCAAGGAAGTATGAGTGTGCATGACTAATATTTGATTTAATTCAATAGTCCAAATGTGCTTTTTCCTTGGTCTCAGATCCTAGAGATGAAACGAACCACTTTGTGATGGGGGTGTCGGATGACTTGAAAGAGGATTGTCATTCGGCAATGCATCACGACAGCATAAATATTTCCCATATTATGGTGCATACTCGGAGAGTGGAGTAGGCTAGGTCTAGGAGGAACCAGAGGATGTAAAAAGCGCAAGATCTTTTGATGGTGGTTCTACAAAGAAGAGTCTTGACATCCAAAACAAGCCTAGATTCAAGAAAATATTCTCTAGTCAAATTCCATCAAAGTTCCATAAGGCTCTTGGTGATAAGGTTTCAAATCCTAAGAATCAAAAGGGAAGAGGTACTATTTCCCCACGTAAGAAGCCAACTTGTTGTGAGTGTGGGAAGAAGCACTATGGTTCTTGCCTCATTAAGACAGACAAGTGTCTATGTTTTGGGGGTAATTTCATGAATGTTTGGGTATTAAGGTGAAGTGGAGTACCAATTTTCATCCCCAAATGGATGGTCAAGCGGACACACTATTCCAACCCTCGAGTATATGCTTAGGATTGGATTATTGATTTTAAAGGGAATAGGGATAAACATTTTCCGTTGGTGGAGTTTTCTTATAAAAATAGCTTTCATTCATCCACCTCCATGGCTCCCTATGAAGCCTTATATGGTAGGAGGTGTTAGACTCCTATAGGATGGTTTGAAGTGGGAGAGCTTTCAATTCTTAAAAATGATTTGATTTATAATACCTTAGACAAAGTTCATATCTTAAGGAATTAGTTGCAAACGGACTGTAGGTGGCAAAAGTCTTATGCCAATAATAGGATAAGGGATTTGGAGTTTTAAGAAGGACATAAGGCGTATTTGACAATTTCACCAATGAAAGAGGTGGTTAGATTTGAGAAGAAGGGGAAGATGAGTCCTCGTTATGTGGGTCCCTATGGAATTTCTCAAAGGATTTGTAAGGTTGCCTATAAATTGAAACTCCCTAGTTAATTGGCTTCGGGTTCGTCCAGTTTCCATGTTTCTATGTGAAAAAGTGTGTCAATGATCCCGAGTCTATTTTTCCTATTGAAGGTATAGGTTTCAAGGATAAACTCTCTTATGAGGTTCGGGTTAAATTCTTGATAGGCAAGTAACGAGTTAAATGAATAAAGAGGTTATTTTGGTAAAAGTCTTATGGAAAAATTACTTAGTTGAAGGTGCAACATGGGAGGCCTAGGCCGACATGAAGTCCCGTTACCCTCATCTTTTTTATAATTAAGTTTAGTCATTCTTTTTAATAATATTAATATGGCTAGAAATTGAAGTTTCTTGATTTTTTGTGAAGCTTGCAAAAATGTGCGTTTTTGGGTTGCATTACAGTGAATTACAGTAAGTTGGTGCTTAAAATCATGAATTTTTTTCCTTTTTGTTTGATTGTGTTATGTTATGCATTTTGATATGGTGAGTCTTTATAAAACGATATATAACATGTTGTTGGACTTAAATTTGACATAATTGGCTCATGTATAGTATGTCGAGTTCATGTTGTTGTTGTGAGAAGGATATTCCTCATTATGTAATGTTGAACCTCATATGTGGTAATTAAAGTCTTGAGATTTCCTTGTTGAAATGATATGGATTATATCGTTATGTATTGTTGTTGGTTGGGCTGCTAGTCTTAAGTCTATCCCTTATAAAAGAATTTGGTGTCATTCAGGGACGAATGTTCCTAAGAGTGGGGGGGGGGGATAATGCAACATTTCGAAATCCAAGACGAGTCTTAAAGAATAACATCGGTTATATGGGCTCTAAACACTATTTAAAGAAACGTTTTTAATGAATATAGGTCATTTAAGAAATTTAGGAAGCAAAGCGTCCAAAAATGTCCATGACGTTCGTAAACTAGTTCTAAGGGGTACTAGGATGCCTTATCCTATTTGACTAGCTTTTGGGAGTTGAAAATCCATGAAATTAGGTAAAATGCTTTACAAAAAGTGGTAAAGATGATTCTGGTCAAAAAGTTCTTGTAAGATTCACCAAGGACCAAGCAAGGGCGCTTGAGGAGGACCCTAGCATGTAGGAGGGAACATTGCCTAAGCAGTGTGCAACCATGAGAGGGCAACGACAGCCGTGCGTGGATCGATGTGGCGTTGATGCAAACTGTCCTCCAAGAATTGGAAAAAAATTTAGACCCTAAAATGCACTCTCTGAACACATCGACAGATGTGCAGCATGGAAGGAAGGCCGGTGCGTCGATTGAGCAACGAGGCGTCGACGAAGGTTCTGTGTTTGAGTGCCATTTAATACATGCACATTTTAAGTTAGTATCATTGAATTAATTAAGGGGTTAAATTGTTATTTATGGGTTGAATTGAGTCTAAGCAATTTAATTAATCCCCCATATAAATACCCTAACCCTCATTAGTCTAAAACAGAACTCTTAAAATAAACTCTCTTCCTTCTCTCTTATTTCTCTTTCTATTACAAGACACCATTGAAGAATATCTAGGGGGAGATTTTGGGGGATGGAACGGGACTATTTAACCGTCAAATCTCCATCAAACATTAAGGTATGGGATCTAATTCACCTTTGAGACTTTTTTTCTCAAAGGGCTCTTCCAAAGTATTTCTAAAAGTTAAGTTTTCATGTGGGTTTCATTAAATTTCGAGTTTGAGGTCATGAATTGAATTGTTTATGGTTTATTTAGGATTTAATGAATGGATGAAGATATACTTTAACTTAATTATTATAAAATTGAGATGATTTGCTCTAAGATGTAGAACATGATCCTTAGCCCTTAATAATAGGTTTGAACTTAATGTGAATTAGGTTGGGATTGATTCAATTGATTTTATTATTGGTTAAACCACGATTAGATGATGTTGTTACACTATTCATAAAAAAAATTTATGAATCATAGTCTTTCATGATAGTTAATGAAAGGAGATCTAGGTTAAGCAAATCGACCTAAGTATCTTTTCTTAAGTTTGATCTAGTATTGAATTATTGTCTAGTGTCGTCTCTAACTTTATTATCATATTGGTTATTGAATTATGTTTATATGAGTATCTAATTGGGTTGACGGTAAGACTCTTATGATGAACTATGGAGGAGACTTTGTATGTCTTGTAATTCCTATTCCTTACTTCAAGTTGTGGTTAATTGTGATTAAGTCATGATGTTCTGTTGGAGTATGCTTTATTTAAGATTAACTTGTGGCTTATTATGAAGTGATATGAAACGTGCTAACCTCAGTTATATGAATTGTTATGAAAGGACAATAATCATGAAATTCTCATTGAGATATGATGATGATGAATATACAAGGTCTAGACCCTATGACCTAAACTATGTTATGCTTTTTAATAAAGACTTAAAGATATTTCAATAAAGGGACCTCGCTTAGCACCGAGTGATCTTTTATGTGAGGGGGTGACAGTTTTCCAAGTAAGTAAGGTAGGGTTCACTACGGTCCTCACGAGCTGGATAGACTCATGACCCAAGTAGTGTGTAGAGTGATTCTTCCAAGACGGCCCCAAGTTCCTTAAACTATGTTTGCCACCATAGGAATACTAGCTAGTGGATCCACCTAGATGCTATGTTCATATTAGGTTCTACCTTGGCCAGTAAACCACCTTCCATCGGTGTAACATTCTATAACACTAGATCCCACAGTTAGCTCTTCTGGTCTATGTCAGTTTAGACAAGTGTTCCCTAAACTAAAATGAAGTAATGAATTATAATTAACTATGGGTACTTGAGGGGTTTAACTTAGCTTAGGTAGGGGTATGGGGATCTACCTATTCCTTGCACTAGCTTACCTTGACTGAAGGTTTAGGATGTTAATATTATGTGTATATATGACAATGATGTATATGATGTTGATACCATATGTATAGTGTTATATGATGATGACTTTCCTTTGGATCATGTAATTTGATTTTCTTACTAAAGTATGATATTATGCATCCTTAAAAGTTGATTATGTGAAGTTGCACATTGGTTATGGTTTCTTCTCGGGGCTTCTTGATTGAGTGAAGTTATGGGGCTTTGCTTTATCATTTAACTTGTTTACTTGATAAGGATTCATGAGTAATTGTCTTGATTATTATGATATGGTTAAATCTTATTCATGCTACTGATGTTATTCCTAGTTGATAGGGATGTAGTAGATTATGGGTTCAAGTATGTTGGTATACATGTTACTTGTTTGAGTTAGTATGCATGTTTAGTTGATTTGTGTGACTTGTTTGATTATGTATGATACTTTTACAAGATTAAAATTGTATGTTTCTACTAAATGTTCCTTTTTAGCATGGTTTGATCTTATATGTGCATATGGTCTCATAATCAGTACAAGTGGCATACTAACCCCATTTTGTTCCTTTTTCAAGAACATTTTAGGTTTCAGTTGTTGAAGTCTCATTTTAGACAAATTGAAGAAGACTGTGATATTATCTACCATCCAAGGGGTAGGTCCTCAATTTCCGAGGGTGATGCCAATATCTAGCTTTCAGATTTGCATTGTTATTACGACTCTTATATTCATTGTACTTTCACTTGAGTACGATTTGTATAATTCTATGTGTGACTTCTTTACATTGATGTAGGACTATGCCCGAATTTCTATGATCTTTTAAATTTTGAGATGAGACAATATTTTATACTATATTCTATTTTGTGTATATGTACGTGTAATAAAAGTAGAACACTAAGTAATCTTCCTATACGAAGGGTCTATGTATACTCGAAAAGAATATATTATGTGTATGTTGAGGTCTATGTAAACCTCCATGTAGATGTAATGAAAATTTCTAATTTTTTCGTATTATTGACTTCTGAATGCGATGATGTAAGACTAAATGGCGAGTCTTAGTCCTCTAAGAGGACGCCGCCGCCGGTTACGTCTAGGGGGTAAACCCGAATGTGACACCCATCTGTTTTCCACAATAAAATAAATGACCCCAACATCAAAGAACTTGATGATCTCTTTGTTAATTACTTCTTGCATAGGTGGATTCAACCTTCTTTGATGCACAATAATAGGTTTGTGATCTTTCATGAATTTGATTTTATGGGAAAAATGCCTGCAAGGATCCCAAAAATATCTGAAATAGTCTATCCAATATCTTTCTTGTATCTCTTCATTACCGCCACTAATCATTGTACTTGTTGCCTATTTAAATATGCTACAATAATAACCGGTAAAGTGTTATCTCACCATAGAAACACATATCTCAAATGCATTGGTAGAGCCTTAAACTCAAATATTTTGAGCCTCTACAGTAGATGTTCTCGCAGGTGGGGTTTCGCGATATTTCATGTCCAACTCCATCTTCATCAGCTTTGGACGATATTCATTTCTTTCAAGTGTGGCAACCAAATCATTATACTCTCCAATACCGTAACTGTCAAAATTTATGATGAAAATTTGAAGAGCCTCTACACCTAGTTTCAACTTTGTACGTTATAGCAGATTCCGTTTGGAGCTCACTACTCTTCTTCATGGACCTCTAGATAATCAAAGTTGCTTCTTCATTTTTCAACCTAAAGTTCATCAGTAGTTTTTCCATATCGACTGATGCACTCCTAGTGGCAAGAATATTCTCCCTAGGATAATGGAAACACAAAATCAACCTCATAGTCAAGAATCACAATGACGGGTGAAAAGATAAAAGAGTCCACTTTTGCAACCATATAATGGAGTATACTTATGGGCCTCTTCAAAGTTGGATCGGCCATTAGTTACCGCGTCGTGGTACGCTTTGTGTCACCAAGCCTGACTTCGTATAAATGGATAGTAGCATGAGATTTATGCTCGAACAAAGATCACATAGTGCCTTTGCAGAGTGTAGTAAACCTATATTACATGTAACATCTCATAACTTGAAATAGCAATGAATAAGAGAAGAAACAAAAAAATAACAACTTTTGGAAATAAAGGGAAAAATCTGGATATTTCTTAAGTTTAAAAAGTGAGGTTTTGTCATTTTAAAACAACCATAACTTCTAACTTAGGATGAGTTAGGATAAGTTCTTTATATTGTTGGAAATTCATTAAAGATATCTTTCAAGATCCCCCAAGTTTGCTCATTTTTTATATCGTATAAGGGAGATATGCCTATTGGAAGTTGGGTTGTTGTATTCAGGAAGGTCCAATCCGGATTTTAATGAAGTTTATGTAGTCTCTTCACCTTACGATTTCGTTATTTTGTTTGAGGGTTTATTAGGAGTAAAACTAAGCCTTGTATCAGTTTTAGAAAATTTTAACACGCTTAGGGATTGGGAGAAAAGATGAGAGAAGAAGGAGAAAGGAAAAAATTGCAAAGAACTCATTAAGAACACCAAGATCTTTGAGTAAAATTTGTCAGGGGTGATCCCTATATGATATGTGAGTTCTTTTTCTGTTGGGTTGTTTCACCCACACACCAATGTGTTTACTTAAGCGCATTTAGAGTAAACTTCAATGATGAACATCTAAGTTCTTGATGAACAATTTCTGAAGTCTTGCCGTCTAAGTTGGAGTATACCCTTAATTGTTTTGATTGAAGTTTTTGCGCTATTTTATGAGTCTAATAGATTGGGTAGTTGGAACATGAGTTATACTAAGTGTGTGGATAAATATCCTTGGGAGTTTAGAAGGTTTAGAGATTTAAATTGGAGAAGAAAAATCAAAAATCCCGTCAGAGAGGCCCTGGGTCTCCACGATAACCACAACTCCTAAGTATAGATTTCCTTCATGAGGTTTTGGCATGCCGCACAAGAAAGAGCACATGAGGACAATGTCTGTCTGTCAAGGTCTCCTGCTCCGCGCCACTCCGAGAGACAAGGCCACTTTGGGACCTCATTTTTTCCACATCTTTCATACTAGTTCCTAAGTGATGTACCTATATTTTTTGTAGATTCTAACACTCTAAGGTACATCGAAACATCATGAAATCATCCAAAAAAATGATACCATGATCCTTGAATAAAGAATCCAATTCAAGCGAAGTTATGGTCAAAGTAAAAGAAGTTAAGTGTCAAGTCCAAGAGTTAAGGAGCAAGTCAAACTGAGTTTTTAATATTTCCAGGAGTGTTTAACAAACATTTTAAGTGTTTATATGGCTGAAGCTACAAGTTAAGTTAAATCTTAACAGTTATAAGGGAACTAAGAATTCCGTAAGAGTTAATTTTCAAGTAAAACAAACAAAAAAGAGTGATTGCATTTCTAAAAGAGCTATAAGGGACTAAGTAATCCCTAAGGGTTCTAATGTTAACACATTTTGAGAAAAGAAAGGATGCTAGACTCCACAGAGCCTTTGGATATTTTTAGAAAAAGGGAACTATGATTTCCAAGAGAAATTTTAAAGCTATGTTTGAGTAATTACCTCAAACCAGAGAAGAAGTTGTTTCAAGAATACGTGCGCTAAGTATTGTGGGAGTAGTATTGAGCCCCCATATGGGGACATGAGTTCACAACAACTCAAGTCACCATTAACCATGTATCCAACATGGACAGAGAAAGGATCATAGTTTTAGATGATTCCTTAGTGCTTTTAAGCATAACCTAGTGGATCCACTTAGTAGTTATGGTTCTATACCGATAACAAGGTATAAAGAGGTCCTCTGGAAATGTGAGTTAAGACATTATACTATCGCCTAGGCTCATGGTGAGGGTTTTTGCTTAGAGAATCTCAACATATACTATATCACTTTCATTATAAGTAAAGTTGAGTTTGTTAGTGCATTATCTTTAATGAACTAAGATGTTTACTCTATTTTTACAAGTTTTTAATATATATTGCATGTGTAATTACATCTTTTTATTGACTTAATATTTCATATGTTGAGCAGAGCCAAGGTAATTTCTTCTTAATCATTTTAAGCTTTACGTTGCGGTTTAGAATTATAGCTTGCATTCTGGTACATGCAATGTACTAATGTAAGTTGGCCGGCATTGTCTTATGATGCAGACGCAGGTAACCAGGATCATCACCCACTGCCTTGTTAATCCAGTTGAGCATTTAGAGTTAGTTGTGAGCCTCTTTGCATTATAGAGGACAGTTTTATTCTCTTCTAGTATTTCACTTATAGGATGTTGCGGCTTCTGTCCCAACGTCCATCTTAGTATTGTAGGGGCTTCATATGCAGTCAAATAGTTAGTTTGAGTCTCTCACATGAAGTTTTGATGTTTTTCTATGAAAATTTGAGTGCTATTTTTCCCATTACATTATTTTTTAAGTAATTCTTTTGAAAAAGTTCTTATTTCATATTTAATTGAAGTTATGTCTTCCACATAGTGAAATAAGTCAGACTAAGGGTTTGCTTAAGACCGGTGGTTGTCATTGGGTGCCTGCCACATCCAAGGTGTAGGCTTGAGGCGCGACAATTCATGGAATAATGAAGGCACTCAAATCCTTTTTCTTCTGCACTAGAGATATTGTAGCAATAGCACTACAATGTGGCATTCTACCATCAGCTTCAAAACTAAGGAATCTCTTTTTTGTCACTATATCCTTCATAAACTTAGCATATCCAGGCATTTGATCGAAAGCTTCTATCAACAGAACATTGATGGAAAGCTGCTTCAACATTGTGATAAGCCAACGATATTTACCATAATAAATTTCCTTTACCAATCTCCTTGGAAATGGTGGTGGTGATTGAGGAGTCGGGGCCACTTTCTGTGGTAACTTTGTTTCTTACATTGTTGCTTCACCAAGATCTCCACAAGATTCTAATGCATAATCTTTCATTCTCATATCACCTTCTACTATTGACAACATAGGTGGATCGATATCACTTAGCTCCTCGAGTAATGACCTGCATGCACTGCCCATCATTTATTGGGTTCCAGATAGTGGTACTTTGAAGAGTGCAAGGTTTACGTGGGTTCACTATCGTAAAAATTGGGTCATCTGTAACATAAGATGATTTAGCTTTCATGTCACAACCCGAAAGTACCCCCTAGAAGTTATGAGGAACCCTCGTTTCATGGCCCGACGTCCTTAACCCTTTGGATCTTGTACAAGCCCTTCAACTAGCATCCATACCATAAGACATGAAAAGTAATGCGGAATTAATTTTTTTCACGAATAGTTCCATAAAAACAAAGTCTTTCATAAATACTTAAGAAACCTTATTGTCACAAGCCAAACTTAAGACACTACATATATTAACTTAGGGACTTATATTGAAATCAAATACATAATAAATATTTTAATAAAACTAAGAAAAGGACTATGCCCTCGAATATCTGAGGATATACTTTTCCTTGAGAGAAACTTTCCCAAGATCTTCCTTCTAGCCTTCAAAACTTCAAAAGCTTCTAACCTATATTTATATAGTATAGAATAGTATGTGGTTAGTAGAAAAAAATCTACTAAGTATGACATATTTTTAAAAAATGTAAAAGGGGAGATTTTAACAAAATAGCATTTCATGAAATTTAAGTAAAACATTCAAAAATACAAACGCAAAATATCATACTAAATATTATTTACAACTTAGATAAGAATTCCCATAATTTTAAGCCCAGAAGAAACATTTACATTAAATTCCTAAAACCTTCCTTTAAACCAACTTGATCTTTATAGTAAACTCCTTAAGCATTTATAGTTAATACATTTGAACATTGAAAATGAATTATTTAAAACTTTCACAATCAATTCATCTTGAAAAATTACAATGAACTATCATATGCTAAATGAGTGAACTTCCAAGGGCAAGCAAAAGAGAAAGTGAACTCATTTTCCGTAAGAGTTTCCCTACCTCGAAATTCTCCTAAGACTCCGTAAGTTTAGATATGGAGGATGTATGCATAAGACTCCTCCAATACACACCAACGCAACCCTCAAGACTACCCGTTTTGACTAACTCACCTCAGGAGAAACAAGCCCCTCACTCAATGGCAAGACATTAAAAGACACCCAACAAACCACCAAAGTCTTTTCTTTCGAAATGACTACTAAATGCGATGAGTAGATAGCGTCCTGTACCACCACCTACCCTAAGTAGTACTTTTATTTAGAAGGTTTGGCACCAAGTCTTCCCTATCAGAAAATCCTACCAAGTGCAATCAGTAGATAGCGTTCCATACCACCACCTACCCTAAGTAGTACGTTCTTTTAGAAGACTTAGTTCAATAAATTCTTTGTTGGGGATTAGTTCAACCGACATAGACCATGAGATCAAGACATGGAATTCTGGTACTAACCCTATCAGATCAAGGATCCTCACTTGCCTAGAGCAAGGTCATGCTTCTCAGCTTTTACATGGATTTCCCAGTAGCTGCAACTATGTGGACACATAGTTAAGGGATAAAGTATTGATACTAAGTAAATCATTCTCTACTAACATGGAGTACTCATCTCAAGAGGTACTTTGGAAATAGAACATCTCAACTCACGAAGTGTAATTTACCTCTCCTTCATATCCTCTCGGTGCTAGGCATTACTCCCCACAGATTTCTCAAAATTCAAACCTATAGGTTAAGTATAACTATTGAACACCACATCTCAACTCACGAAGGGAATTCATTCTCCAACCTATCTTGGAAAGCTCATCAGAAATAAAAGGTTGCTACTAGACACATCATTTCAAGTCACGAAGAGGGTCCACCCCAATACTCTACTTTTCTCAACTTAGCATCATACATTCATTTAAGTGTCAGTGTGTGTGTACATGTAAGCACACCTTGTAGATAAACATCATTTAATTATTATTCACTTCTATACATGCTTTATACCTTCATTAATCAATTCACACACCTTATATACTTCACATATTCATGTACTTCACTAAGACTTAGTACAAGTCAAACATGTTATTAAACTTCACAAAACACAAGACAAGACTCATCTTCAATATTAATCCATTTCATCTATAGACCTTCAAAACCACATTCACAATACATACTAAATAACAAAAAAAACATTAACTAAACACCTCCACGAAGATGGTGGACTATACAACTCAAAGGCAATGATAATGAAAAATATACATTGTAAGAAACTTGCCATTTAACCAATACATAATAACCTATAAGCATGCTATCAAAATCTGATCAAAATAAGACTCTTAGGGAAGTAGCTAAATCGACATATTAACACAAGAAAACCGAGTATCATAGCTTACCCAAACATGGTCATATAACCCCTTTCTTAAGCTAAAAGTTCAAATATGAATAAACATAATTTCATTATGTTTTTAACATGAAAATAGTCAATTCATACAAGTATAAAAACATTTAAAACATTAGAACACTCTTACAAGAAGGCCCATACTTATAGTCAAAGATAGAAGAATTTTGAGTTGAAAACCCTTATTGAAATCTTTTGGAAATGACTCCTTGAATGTAAGAGGGTCAAGGATGGATACCATACATCAAAGAGAAAGAAACCCACTATTTGTTTGCGAAGACACAGGTACAAAGCAGCCCTTCTTGAGTCTTAGCTTCAATGGTGACTTTGGGAGAGTTTTTTTAGGGAGGGACTAGGGTTTAAAAATGATTGAATATAACCTAAAAACACTAAAATTATCATCCTAGGGTCTTAAAATACTTGGGGTGTATTTACATAAAACACCCCAAATTGAGAGCAACTTCACAGACTTGGCAGGCCCTCACAGATGAGACCTTCACCAACGGACCGTTTGTGCATCAACACACCATTGGTAGCATCTCGTGGCTTGGAACTTAGCTCCAACTGAAGACTGGACACCATGACCTTCAGGTAATTGCATATATATGAAAATTCTAAAGATTTTAAAACATTTTCTTCAAAAACATAATGCAGAATCATTTCATAAAACTTCTATGTGCGTCTCAAAAATTATCTATGACAACATTAGCACAATATAGGTGGTGTCCTCGGCTGCTATGAGGAATCACCAATATTCTATACTTTAAAGCCTTGGAAACTCTATCCGTTAAAGAAACTTAATACTCTCATGTCCCTGACATTGGATTAAAATGTAGGAACACATATACATTAGTACGGAATGTACCAAGTATGGAAACTAACATACCAAACGTAAGATATCTCAAAGGGTTAGTCAACAATAGACATAATCATAAGAGGAATAAACATAAAATTAATATTATAAGCATAATAAAGCATAATAAAGCATATAAGAGTTCATCCTTAATCATTTGTCTGTCTTACTCAAATGAACTACTTCACAAGCCACCTCCAAGTATATTTGTGCAAGCCTAAGGTAGCGTCCCATACCTCTCTTTGATCATTCTTTATCCTAATCCACTATTTTAAATAATAATTATGTTCATCATAATATATGATCACTATGACTTAGGACACCTCAAAGCACACTTGTGAAAAGCATGTGAAACATCTTCCTCATGCACAAAACATATCTTCAAGTCACCTGTTCTCTTTAATTTAAGTTTAGGAGTCTTTAGTAGACCTAATTCATATTAATAAGGAAATATTATCTTAAGGAAATCATGTAATGTAATGAAACTATATTAATTATCCAAGATAAGCATACATCATGAAGGGTTCATATCATAGTTAGCTTCATGTCCTAGTTGTACCATGTATGAATTGCATCCCATACTATCATCCACAAAAAGTAATTTTCTAGGCTATCCTACTATAGGCTAACTTATCTTGATTCAGTGTCTATTAAGTTGAACATGGTAAAATAATAGACCTACTACCATGCAAATCATTTAAACAAAGGAAGGATAGAACAATCCTAACAACCATGCAACCAATCATATAGATGCAAGATAATCATAGGGGAGCAGGAATACTCAACCCTAATCTGTCATGAGAAGCTAATCTTAAGTTGTTCCATGAAATGAACCTTGCATGCAAGTCAAGCTGACTTTAGGATATCATAGGCCGTCCTCTTAAAGATGCGATGAAATGGTTTTGGCGTATTGAAATCAAGCTCACATGATCAAGCATCTTACAACAAAAGACCATGTTGGACATGGGAGATCTTGCTTCCTCCATCCCAGCTGACATGAGGTTCTTCAACTCTAGCTATAATTATTGTTTCAAATCATCCTCCTTGAGATTTACTATCCCAATCTACCCTTGAGAACTACCATCTCAATCTATCATGAGATCCACCATCACATATTATCATGAGATCTACAATCTCAAGCTATCACGTAATTCATACTCTCTTGCAATCAAGAGATTCTTTTTCTCAAGCTATCACACCTTGGTCTTATCTCGCAAAGAAAATTACACAAGAAGTCACAATACAATCCATCTTCAAGCTATTTTAGTCTAACATGCATTAATTTTAGAATCTTCGGTAAACCTAGAATTAATCTATGTGAGAGTACTTGCATCCCCTTTCATATTCATATCTAAGAGTAACAACAAGAAACCAACTTCACAATATTTTCATAATGAGTTAACCCCATATCACTAACATCAAGTTCATACAAGCCCCATAATCGATTATTACCCTCAATTTACCAAGATCTATGTTCAATTACAAGTTAATTCATTCAATTGTATCATTTTAAGGTAAGTTTAGGCATACATGATCATATAGGTTAAATTCAAACTTCAAAATTCAAGATAACTCTAGAAAAATTAGGCTTATTTCAATTCATAGATAAGTGATTCAATCATGATTAAATAGTATACAACATTGTTGAATTAAGAAGATACACGTAGAACCTTCATCTTGGCTTTAATGGCCTAAAATCACTATGATCACCTTCAATATCAAATACTATTATTAAAAATTAAAACATCATAAAAACATTACATAATTATGATATGAACATAATTGAATGCTACCCACCTAATTGGGATCACAATCAAACCTTACCCACAATGCAATCACAACGCTTCCTAGATTGGGGTATTTTGGATTCACAATTGAAGGATAACTATGAGGACTCCATGAATGTAAGAATACATGGATGAATAAGATTCACATAACTTATATAAGATCCTTAATCCCTGCTTGAATCCTTTGTGATTTCTTCCTAAGAGGATCCCCCGATCTCCCTTCTTCTTCTATGGTGTTATTGAGAGAGTTTTTGAGAAGGAGGTTTTGATTTGAAGTCAAATTCTAAATATTTTTTTATTGTTTAAATACCTATAAAATATCTAAAAATACTGCCCACTAATTTATTGAGACGTGGGAGGAATTTACAAACCTACCCCCACCCTTGGCCGAATCCTTTCAGAAGTTGCACGCTCAAATGACACCTGCAGTTGACGGAACATCGACACTGTCCTCCAGCTCCGTCTTTTGATATAAAGACCTCGATCTCCCATTACTATGTGTGGGGTGAATTCCCCATCGACGAGGCACAGTTAGGGCTGCAGTCCGTCATTGTGTGGTCATCAAATGACACTGCCAAGCTAAGGCAGTGTAGTGCCTACTTTTTGGTCGTCCTCAAGGACCTTTAGGGTTGTCCTTGGGGAATCTTGCCCAAATATTTTAACTCTAAATAAGTCCTCCTAGGTATTAGGAACCTCTATCATAAATTTGAACTCTGAACACCACGTAAAACCTATTAAGGCACGCAAGCACATCTCAAGGCTAATTTTAGAACATCTTGGATGTTCTTGGATGTTTGACCTCAAAACTCTTTCAAATTCCTGAAACTCACTTATCATGCATTATTTAACAACTTTTAAACCTAATAGGATCATGACACATATGTTAGTATTTAAGGTCTCAGATATCATTCATTCATACATGACAAGGGTGCACTAAGCTTACCTAGTCATGATATTTCATATTCACATATCATTCATACATGCATCAAGTAATGGACATATGTCTTACAAACAAGATATAACATACTTTACTTTATTTCATATAACATATAATTCTTTGAATAACATAGGAATTACCCTTATCATCATTATGCCATCCTATAAATTACTATAACATCATCAATATAAAAATCTTAGACTCATATAGTCAAGTACACACAATCATGCATTGACTCTAAGACTACACTTATAAACACATAATCATAGTCTAACATTATATCTTAATATACATAGAAGGAACACATACATTCACATTACTTCACATGTAGATAGATATGATAATACGCCATACAGATCAACTATACAAATCATCATAGTAAATCAAGTAATGGCGACAAGGCCATGATCATCATATTACATAAATTAACGCCGACAAGACCACATCAGTTTACATAGCACATCCACCATAAGTGGACCATACTAATCATCTTTGTAATACAAAAGATATACATAATATTAAGAGACTTGGGGTAGAACACCACCTATTCCATCTCACTACTTCAATCCAAAGCTAAACCATCCAATTCAATACCAATAGGCCCTTAGCCATGGACATGAACATCAATTCAATAAATACCAAAAATTTTCAATAAATCTAGGTCAATTCAATATAGATTTATCCATATAAGATAACCTATACATTAACAGAATAAAATCTTTCAAACATTCAATAGCCCATAGAAAACTACACTAGAATTCATAAGGATTAAGTCAATTCAATTTAATAAGCTTAATATTCAATAAATCTAAGAATATGTAATACTCAATTGGTAAAATTGAAAAAACCTATAAACCATACAATCAAAATCTATACATAAATCAAGAGCCCATAATAATCTACACATAAGTTCATTAATATTAAAGCATAACAAATTCATCCATTGTTTAGAAAAATTTAGAGATTTGAGAAGTTCAAAGGTTCATGGATAATTTAAAGGGAAAACATCAATTATACATAATTAATAACTTATCTTTGTTTTTGAACACGTTTCATGCAAGAATCCATGACTTAAAGAAGAAATTGGACTTTTTTGTATTTTTGAAATTTTTGGAAATCATCTTTGAAATTGAATCTTAGGTGATAGCAAGCCTTAGATGAAGAACTCCTATACCTTATTATAAGAATCCAATGATAATTCAAGCAGAAGTTCCATTGAAGATCCATCTTCAAGCTCTATCTTTACCTTGAGCTCTCATGGAGGTTTTTGAAGAAAAGGAATGGGGTTTGATCTAGGTGATAGGGTCAAAATGAGATTTTCATGACTTATATAGTCTAAAAATACCCATAAATACCCAAAATAACCTTCCTCCAATTTCATAAGACTTGGGGTGAATTCCCATAATCCCCCAAGTCCTAACATAAAGCTGGCAGATTTGTCTACACGATCGACACCCTAGCATGGATAGTCCATGGGTCAGACCACGCCTCGTCGATGGGGTTTGTTCGTTGCTTCTTAATATTATCAACCTTCAGCAAGTCTCCATGGACTCCACCCATTCGACGGGCATTCGTCTGGTCGACTGGCCGTTGGGACTGTCGATCGCCGCTTCCTCGTAGTGTTAAGCTCCAAGATGGGGTCCCCTTTCTAGGGCTTCTTGTGGGTTCTAGGTGGAGTCGTACACGGTCTGCAAACCTTTAAACACGTACGTTTAGGTATTAGGAACATCTCCAAAAAAGTTCAACATCAAACAAGCCATACAACATGCTGAAACACGTCCAAAATCACAAGGACATCTAAAGGGTATCTTTCGAACGTCACCGGATGTTCTTTGACGTTTAACACCCAAACCTTACCAAAATCAATGTGCTGACTATAAACAGTATTATAGAATATATACGAACCTCATAAGATCATTACTCACACATTAGCACATGAAAACACATAAGGCACATAGGTGACTAGTCATCGAACGTCTTGGTCGTTCCTTAATAATTGCCTTCAAACTTAACCCAAATCATTAGACACTTCCTCAAACATCATTTTAAACTATCTTAGCATTTCAAGACTTAATAACACACACATTAGGACATTATTTCAGTTATGTAAATTTTGGAGGTGTTATATAGAACCATGCACGGTCATTTACTATAATCAGAAAAATTAGAGACAGACTAATTTATTAGTCTGTCATAACCGGGGAGCACCCTCATCTTCACCCTCAAACATGACTTACCAGACCTTAGCATTCTTCCTAACTTATCAGAGGTTAAAATGTGGAAAATTAATATTTTTACGTATTGAGATATGCATATACCTCTCACATATCATATATGGAGTTTACATAGACTCATCACTTAGTGAAGCTTACTCAGGCTTATAATTTAGACAACATAAACTACACTTAGAAAATAGTCTAATAATATTGTCTTACATTAATTCATCTAAAGAGTACAACAACATTTGGGCTTAGCCTATAATTCATTACGAAGAGCCACATATAGGTTTACAACAATAGTCTCAAAAATAAAGGAACGAAATAGTATCATAGAAATAACAACTTCTAGATAGAGAAGTGAAAAGGTAACATCCTCGAGCATTGACGACATACTAAAAACTTGGGGAATAAGATCCAAGTCTTCTTGAAAAGTGGCCTCCTAAACTTTAATGGTCCGAACCTACATTGTTTGGGAAAAGGAAATGAATATGGGTAGTACAACCACATATACTGATTATCGAAAAAATGTGCAAGTTAAACCACTAAAATCATGATTTAAAGGTCTTTTTTCTCAAAACCATGCTAAATTACTTATAAAATCCTTTATGAACAATTAAGAACTTATACGAGCCATAAGCATAATATCACTCAAGACAAGTCCAATTCAACACAAGACTAACATCATCCTATATTTAAGTCAACATAAATATTATCAACATAAGGTCATATCAACATGGATATCATCATATTAATATGATATCAGCATAAAAATTGCACCATAATGTTACAAAAACAATTCATGTACAAGAGTTCGTAACACCACATTATATGTGACCCTTATTCACAATCCCTTCCCAATTGTACAAGAGAAATGCTTATGTGAAGCCCCATAACCCCACATAATCAAGTAAACCAAGCAAAGGATTAAAAGAAATATCCACATTTGATATCTATTCAGGTCATGAATATTCATAATCATATACATTAACTTAGACCAATAGTATGTTCAACAATGAAACTAAAATCATATAGGATCATTAACATGCAAAGTCATCATATACATTTCATTCATATCATAACTACATAAGAA
Organism: Solanum lycopersicum; assembly: GCF_036512215.1. Taxonomy (NCBI): domain Eukaryota; kingdom Viridiplantae; phylum Streptophyta; class Magnoliopsida; order Solanales; family Solanaceae; genus Solanum; species Solanum lycopersicum. The sequence goes on along the minus strand of NC_090807.1, from coordinate 33,730,586 downwards.
CAACCTCCTAGGGCTTCCCTTAAGGTCAACTTGTGGCATGTATATGTAGAGTCCCATACCCTACCTAAACTAAGTAGAATCGCTTAAGTCACCTTAGTTAGTGTTCACTTAATTACTTTAATTTTACTTTCCGGAACAATTGCCTTAACCTAGAATATGCCATGTGAGCGAAACATGGAATTCGGTGTCATGAAACCCTTCACCGAAAGAAGGTTCTCTACTGCCCAAGGTAGAACTAAAACATTAACATAGCAATCTAGGTGTATTCCCTATCTAGTATTCATATAGAGGAAACATAGTTAATGAACTAGGAGATATGTCTTGAGCCCTTCACATGCCTATTAGAATTGGAGTCTTCATCCCATGAGAACGTTGGTGAATATCCCTACCATAGGGGAGTCAACACCTGTCATTGTAAAGTTCACTTGGTGCTAAGCTAAAGTCCCTTTTTGATGTCTTTATGTCGTTCTTAATCATTAGATGTTAGTATCGACCATAGGCGACTAACCCCTCATATATTATTTCATTATCTTATTAGTTATTGCATGATAATTTCCTCTCATAACAACATTTATTTGTGAGTTCAACACATCATAATAATATCTCAAAGTAAGGCACACAAGTGATTCATATTAAACCTTGTATCATCATTACCCTTATCATGATCTCAAAATTCATAGAGTCAAGACATTTCATCATAATCATCGTATCATCATATTTCTAATATAATCACATCTAATACTTCAATTGAATGTCATTATCAACTATATTAACCATCATAATTGAAGTAAAGAACTCAAGATCACAAAGTCTTACCAAATAGCTTGCATAAGCCTCCTTCAAGATCTTACAATCATTTCAAACATATTTATCCATCAATCATCTAAATACCATCGCATAATAGTAATATGTATAAGAAATAATTCAATTGTATCATCACTAATAAATTCAACCACAATTCATAACCTAGGGTTAGGGGATAAGGTTTAAATCATGAATTCTTCCATAGAACTAGATCAAGGACTAAGAACTACAACAATTAACCAATACATAACCATAATATATCAATAATAATAATCAAAGTAAACAATTATAAAATATGTTTTGGAGGGTCGATTAAGAAATTTGAAGAAATATCATCTTTTAGACTTAATTAGAAATAAATTTTAAATATACTCTTGGGAAAAACCTAGTAGTTAAGAGCTTCACTACCTTAAATGTATTATGGAGAAAAGATGATGTCATGAAACCCTACTGATCCTTGAATCTTGGTGTTAAATGAAGTCTTTGAACAGAGAAAGAAAGTAGATAGAAGTTGGAGAGAGTCGGGTTTGGGAAATATGGTGTGCTAGGTTAATTTAATGAGGTTTAGTCCTTATATTGTCCTCCAACTAACTTAGTTAACCATACATTAACCCCATATTAATCAATTAACTAACCAACTAATAAAGTCCTAAACTAAAACTTTTCCCTCCCTATAGATTGTGAGAAATGAGATCACTTTTTGCTCTTTGATTTAATTGAAACATATCTCTTAGGGAATACTTAATTCACCGATAACTTCTAAGATTTAAACTCAACTCATTAATTTTTAATCAACTTGTGGCTTTAGCCTTAAAACAAAGTTTAAATGTGTTTAAGACTCTTGAAAACTTTAAGAACTCACTTTGACTTGCTTCTTAACTGTTATGCTTGACTTTTAACTTCTTCGACTTTGATATTAACTTTCCTTGAATCGGATTATGGATTCAAGGATCATGATGTAATGTTCATGCATAATTTCATGATGTTTATACGTACTTTAGAGTGTTAGATTAAACTAGGAAATATAGGTACATCACTTAGGAACACCTCTGAAAAGACGAGGGAAAAATAAGCTCTCTAGGTGACCCTGGCGCTCTTAGAGTCACGGTGTGCAAGAGAGTGACTGACAAAGACTATCCTGAAAGGCTCTAGATGGCGCGTCACACCATGCCATGTCAGACACAGGCATCCCTTAGGGGGTCTGGCAGATACGGCGGCCCAAGGCTTGTCAGATGGGATTTTCGACTTCTCTTATTTGATTTTCAATTCTAAACTTTGTAAACAGCGATGGATCTCACCTAAAACACTTAGGATCACAAAAACTCTCAATACCCAATAGCCTAGACTCTTGAAAAAGGCCACTATTTTGTCATTTTTCATTTATGGAGTGGAATCATGAATCAAACAACAAAAAACATATACTACAACTCAACCAACAAGATTTCAACTATTTTTAATCATGAACATCAATGTTCATCATTCAATGTACTCTAATAGCGCTGAATTAAATATATTGTTGTGTGGGTTGAAGAACCTATCACAGACATCAAATGGATCACCAGCGAGGATGCTCACTCAACAATCCTGGCGTTCTTAACGAAATCTTGGTTTTTTCTCCTTTCTCCTTTTTTTATCTTTTCTCACAATTCCTGATCATATTTAATATTTTAAAAACTAACTTAAGGCTTAGTTTTACCCATAATAAACCCTTAAAACAAATTAATAAATAGTAGGCTTAAAAAACTAGTTACCCTTACTAAAATCTGGATTGGGCCTTCCTCAATCGAACAATCCCACTTCTGATAGGCATATCTCTCTCATACAATATATACACTATGCAAGCTCGAAGGCATTGGAAAGATATTTTCAAACATATAGGAACTGGACCTAGCTCACCCTGAGATAGAAGTTATGGTCTTTTGAAAAGGACCAAAAACATATCTTTAAACTTAGGAAATTTTGCAGATTTCTCCTATTCATTCCAAAATTAACTACTCCAAGTTTCTTAGTTTAATCCTAGCTATTTCGATTTACGAGAAGCTACTGTAACTAAACAAGAATAGGTTTCAATATTTATTTCAAAAAATTCTACAATAGAGAAGACAATTGACATATATCCGCAAACAATTCCATAATTAATATGAGTATTTCAACAAGACATTGATCACAATATACCTACAAGGATATATTTCTAAACTCACCAACACACAATAAATAAATACCTCAATACAAAATACTAGTCCATCACAAGACATAATTAATGATATGAATCAACAAAATAACTTCATATAATCACATGCTATCCAATATACTTTCATAATAACCAAATTTCCATTCAATATAGGGGTTTAGAGAAAGACATTGGTTCTTGGAAGATTTCAATATAAATTCAATTTAAAATCATCAATAAAACATTAATCCATCAATATAAATTTCATACAAACGTTTTACCAATGAACCCATACTTAGATTAGAAAGTTGGATTTTGGCCTTTTTAAAAGCTTCAAAATCTATTTTTGATTGGCACCTATAATGGACAATTAATAAAGTATAAGTTTTAGGGAAAAAGGGTTCAAAATTTTGGGGTTTTGAAATAACAAAATGAAAAAAAAAACTTTTAAATGTTTAAATACTCTGCAAATACCTAAACAAAAACCTAAAATAACCGTCCATAAAATTTAAAAGACTTGTGGCTGAATTTACCAATTCACCGCCACCTTGACCGAGCTTGCATGAGTCGGACATTACCGAACCATTCCCACCTATCCATGGACCATGGATTAGTCTATTGAACGTGTATTAGGGGCAAAGTTTTTGTTAGAGACTTAAAAGTGGCTGGAACTTTCAGCATTTATCCATGCCCAAGAACCACGAGCGGTAGATGCATCTACATGCTATGGTTCGGGGTCGCAAATCATACTACCTTGGCAGCTTCTTGTGCAATGATGGGGTCCTCCTCAAGGGATTATTTGTTGGACTTTTGGAATTTTTACCTAGATGTTTAACCCCTAGAAACTATGATCTATGTGTAGGAACCATTAAACTTGATTTAAAACATTCGAACCACACATAAAACTTCAATGACAAGACAGTGCAACACACTAGTTTAAAGGAATAGTTTCCGGACAACATGATCATTCATTGATGTTTGACCTCAAAACACTTCAAACAAAACTTAAAATCTTATTTCTCATCATTTAATCAAGTAACCACATCAAACAAAGTATGAGGCTCTAGTTCTTTCTTTTCCATCCCAGGGTCATTACATTATGGATACTATAGCAATTGAAATCATAATATTTCTACAAGTTTTTAAAAATGTGTATAAACAAGATATGTAGAAACAAGGAATTGATTGATTTCTATGGGCCTAGTGGATGAAAGAAACACACTACTGAAATTCCACATGACAAGTGAAAAATTATACAGAGAAATCCTTCTATTTTGGAGTTGAAACTTGAAGAAAAGCTTCTGACTATTCTTGGGAAATTGGTGCCCCTTTCTTCTGTTGTTGCTTTACATTTTGATGATTTTAGGTGAATGAAGGTTTTGAGTAGGTAATAACTAGATTATTAGGGTAAAAGTGATTAAAATGAAATAGTTTATATGACCAATGCATCGGGTAAAAGATCAAAATAAACATGATCGTAAAGTTAGCGAGGGCAAACCACGGAGCCAGTAACGCACCGTCAAAAAGGGAACGACTCGTCAAGTTTGTCATGGTAAATGGCCAGTGTCTAGTGGTTCTTGGATCCCTCATATGTGTTACACTTAATGAGCAGTGAAGGCTTCCACGGTTCATTACTTGGGTCTAGGGGTCTACTAACTCAAGACAACAAACCCATACGTCCTATCATCGAGAGCACGACCTGTGGCGCGCTACGTGGTTTGATGCCTGAGTAATGGAAATTCTTCCTTGTTTCAACAATCCATACAATGAATCATGTTTGGGTCTATAGCCCGTGGGGCATTGTTGTCCACCAATTTTGTGTGGGTTTGAAGCACGAGCAGGTCGACACATTGTGGTTCCTTTCACGGTCCGTGAACTTTTCGTGGTTCACCAATAATTATGCTATTAAAGTCTATTATGTTCTGAGGTGTTATTTGCTATGCGATGGTTTTAATGCACGCATTAACATAATGAATGACCGAATTGTTCCTCAAGACCCCGTTTATATCTCTTTCACCACAAAAGCTAGGAAATCTGGGTAAATACTTTTTAATGCAACACATGCTATAGTCAGTACATCAAACAAGACAACACAATAAGATAGTCTATTTATAAACAATACAAGCTAATACAAGTATTACTAATACACTCTCTTTAGCTTTATTTTTATACACACTATCAAATGACCTATTGTGTGTAGGATATTTCGTTTGTCTCTTTGAAAATATGAGCAGTATATATTTAATACAAATAGATTGAACTTTGGTAACCTAGGCAGAGGTGGATTATGTGATTTTTAGGGTATTTTCAAGACTACAAATACAAAATCTCCATTAATTGTAAGTTCTATTTTATGAATCCTACTACAGAAGGACCTAAAACCAATGAAAATATATTTCGGTTCAATAGAGGACCTTCAAAACAACAAAAATGTAGGAACTAAATAGGGTCGCAAAATTTCTAGTTAAAAGATCAAGGAATAAAGTTGTAACACCCCATAAAAGCTACACTTAGAGTCCAAATTGGTTGTCGAAGTGTATCAACTTTGATTGCGTGATACACTACTAGATCATATACGTTAAGTTTTATTTCTAAGTATGATAAGCTCTTTGGATGTAAGTTATGGTCTTAATAAACCTTTAGCACAAAGGCGAGATGAGAGGTTCTCTAATTATTATATTTTTTCGTGTAAGTTCATTCAAGGATACACTTCAATAAATTATTTCACCTAAAATTTAGGATTTTGTATCGTAATACCAACCATATGAAAGGTCTTGAAGCATTCTTTCAACCATTTTAGATCGTTCGTCAATCTAAGTTATGTGTTAAAAGTTATACCCATTTTTCTGGAGACTATGTCGTTTGCACGAACCAGTGTGCCTAGTGTACATCAGTCGTGCAACATTCAGCCACATAACCATGCACGTCACTTCAAAATTCTTTAAGTTTCCACTTCTTTTCACGTTTTATAAATGGTATTTTGTCTTTTCCGCGTCCAAAAACCCTTTCATTCTAAAAAAACAATCATGCTCTAGAACTTCAAGAAACATCAAGGTTAGGGTTCATTGTCCAAATGTTTTCTTTAGAATTGTTCATATAAAGGTATCAAAGACTATTAATATTGATGGACTTGGTTCTTCCAAATGTCGTGCATCTCAATTTAGTCTTTATTATATGGTTATACCCTTAGTTTATAGAAGTCTCTATATGAGTTATATTATTCATACTGTATTCTACACATTGATCATGTGTTGTCTTATTTATTATTTTACATTGAGATCTTAGAGTTGTTCATGTCTATTTGTTTAGCATGAATCTTATTCTGAGTTATAATGTTTATATCTCTTAACGATAACATTTTTTTGTCTTAAACTTATTTCGTAAGAAAACAAATATCGATTTTGAGAAAGAGTTTTAACAAGAGTTGAGCAATAATATTTCAGAGTGTCTTTTGAGAAGAGTTTACGGGAGCACAAATGATTCAAGAAACTATATGTTTTACATTGAAAAGAGAACTATGATTCATGATTAGTATTACACTCGAGTATGAAATTAATGTATGAACAAAATAGCATCTAGATATACATTTTATGTTTATGCAGTATGAATTCATTAGTCATTAATAATGATATCAAAACAAACATTTGTTTTAAACTATTTTTTCTATGAAAGTAAAAGTGATTTCAAGTAGTGTTTAAAAAGAATTTTTTATTGAAGTATAAGGGAACTAAGTAGTCCCAAATGTATCATTTTTTTATATTGAGAAAAGAAAAACTTTGATTTCGAAATGAGTTTATTATTTGAGAGATATTTTAGAGAAATTGCCTCTTCTAAGTGGAGAGTTCGAGCAATTATCTCAAACTAGAGAAAGAGTATGTTTTATCTATTCAAGAATGAGTATATATGTATGCACACACAAACATATATATATATATATATATATATATATATATATATATATGTATGTATATATATATATATATATATATATATGCACGCACATCTCAAATAATTATGAACATAAAAGTAGCAATCAAGAGATTGGAGATTTCTCTATCAATTGTGTGGAATAAGTGTATTTGATAATAATATTTTGTTAAGTTATAAAATTGAAAATATATCATTTAAGGCGATCAAAACATTTGTGGTAATTCTTCTTATGTTTCGTATGTGTAAAAATAGATAAATTCAAACTAAAACACATAACTCATTTGGGCTTAACACGCAAATTAAATAAGACATAAGAAAACAACCTAAAAGACAAAACCAACTTTTGGTCTTGACAAAAAAGTAATCACTTTGAGTACTTCATTAAGTCTAGGGTTTTCTAAATCAGCCTGTTTCTCCTCATCGTCTTATTCCATTACGACCGGAAAGATGTTCTGTCTTAAGGATAACAACAAGTTTCACCTCCTCATGTTAATTATCAACATTGAATTCAACATCCTACTTCCTTTCTTATCGTTAAAATAAGAAAACTATTTTATATTTTCCTTACCTTCTTGTTCATACGGTTGTTTTAGCTGATGAAAGTGCCTATGAAATTGTGTTCTTAAATTTAGTGGATTGTATTCCTTCTGCTCTACTTCTAGATCTTATCTCAAGTAGGAATGCTTAATTATTAGGTTGGTGATTTCACTGTCTTTTTTTCACTCTAATCATCATCTTGTGGATCTTCTCTGAAGTGTTTTTAAATGATTATTACAATTGGTTATAGAGTTAATTATTTATAAAGATAAAAATTACCACATTTCGCTGAAACATTTTAAAATACATTCAAAATTTTAATACGAGGAGAAAGTGAATATCTTTAGTACTATTGTTTTTCACTTAACTTAATTTTTTAAATCAATTATATCAACAAAGTATAAAAATAATATTGATATAGAAAAGGTCACCAATAACCTTTCTCTTGAGGTTATGACTACAAATGATGGATACCATTTTAAGTATAATTTGTTTCATAAATATAAATATTGAAAATTTAATATGTGCATGACACTAATAACAATTATCATAAAATATTGCAATATTTTATCTTTATACATAATATATCTTTTACAACATATTATTACTCAACTAGTATTTGAGTACCATAGAGATGTACTTTTACAAAAAAGTTTACTTCTATGATGAATTTCAACACTCTTATAAGCAAAGTGTTATATAGACAAGAAATATAACATAAAAAAAAGTTCTAAAGAAAATTAGGCCGTTACACATAAATGTTGATATAAAGATGATGGTTAAATATATGTGTGAGTGTATGCAAAATATTTAGCGTAACCAGTTTATATATATATATATATATATATATATATATATATATATATTTCAGTAGTATGTTTTAATATGAATACATGGAAAACATCACCTACTGTGAAAAACATTTTTTATAGTAGATCCTTCACGTAACATGTAGACTAATGAAAATGGTATTAAGGATAACTTTTCTTATAACGAGATTCCGCATAAGGTTATGGATTGCCACGTTTGATAGCTGAGAACCAAGGAAGTAGCATTCACAAAATTATTGTGGAGATTTCATTTTTAAGGAAGCTACTTGGGAGGGTAACTGGGATATGGAAAAGAGATACCCACATCTCTTCAGATCGGAAGAAATTAAAAGTTAAGGTACTAATCCTTTACTTCACATTTATTTAAGTTTAAATGGTTTTATACTTAGGATATTAAGAGTTTTCTCTAGGTCTTAGATGGTATAACCCTTATTATAATGAGAGCAATATTATTCGAGAAAGTTTGTTACCAAGAGGGCGATATTTTAGCACCTCCGTGTTTGAAAGAGCTAAAAATAGTAAGAACTAAATTTGAAATAGCAAAATATGAAATTGTGGAAGTTTGGTATAAGTTATGAATTGTTGGTCAAATTCAAATGACCATAAATTTTTGAAAGGATAAGTTATGTGACCCTTATAATTCAAATGAATGGTCTTGAAATCTCTTTACATAGACACCAGGTTTTGTAATTTTGGAACTCTTATCAGAAGATATGCTCCTTAGAAGTTAGGTTGTCCAATTAAGGAAACTTACCCAAAAATATGAGGTTTGTTTTGTAATTTTTCTTAATCAATCTGATCAGAATGATTTTTGGTAGTATTTAGGTGCGTAAACTAATTTGGTTATGTTTTCACATACCCAATTTACATTTAGACTTTAGAGATGAGGTTAGAAAGAAGAAAAAAGACAGAAGTTCAATATGTTTGTCATGATTTTTTAATTTTTTTGAAGACTTCACAAAGGGATTTATTTCTAAAAGTTATGGAGTTTTCGTAGTGTTGGTTTCATGCACTCACATGTCAATAATGTTACTTTCAGCGCACTTTTGTTCTTGAAGTTGAAGTGTTTTAGTTCTTAATTTGTGTTTTTGAAGTATTGTGTTAAGATTGGTTTGATGAGTTTTTGAGATAATCGTATGGGGTTTAAGATTTTTTGTTCATTATATACTTGTGTACTTTTGTGGAGTATTCGATTCTAAGTAATTGGCGAAGAAACCACTCAATTGTAGGCCAATCAGGGTAACAAATTTATGGGAAAAATTCATCGAGTATTTTCTGAATTTTATGGCATAGTCTGATATGTTGGTTTAAAATTTAATTAGATCACTGTTGCCGTTCACATCACCAATGTCGGGCTGTTGTAGTGGGGTAAGGACAATTGTGAGGGGACATACACTACTTAAGTCGAAAATCAAATCTAAGAATGTTTTATTTAAAAATTTTAAACCTAAGAGCTAATGAACAACCTAGGGGTATTTCTTGTAGGTTTTCCGCCTCTGCTAGGACTAAAGATAATGGTTTTACTCACCAAATACTAAGATCTAAGGAATAACCCGGAGGGTTTTGATCTAGGATTTATGGCTAAAAAGCCCTAATCTTGGTGTGGGTTTCTACTGTCCGACCTAGGTTGATATTAATTATTATAGTCTAGGTAATTAAAAGTCTTGTTTATTGACTCTCATGTTATATTGATTGGTTGTAGACCAAGAAAAGGCGTAGAGAACCTGGTAAGGGAGGAATCAAGTTTCTTAGGGTGTTCAAGCTTTGTTTGAGGTAGGTGATGGTTGTGATTTCATGTTGGTGTTATGTATGTTAGAATTAACTTTATTATAATGCATGTATGTATGAGAATGTTGCATTATTGATCATAGTAATAAAAATTGAGGATGATTGACTAATTGTATGTCATGAATCATGGATTGATTATATGATTATGAGAATGTACATTGTGGTTTTGATTGAGGCTTACTGAATGGATCGGGTGTTATCATCTGACATACTAATATGGATGGTATTAAGTTTCACTTTTGATAAACTAAGTTTGATCTGGTACCATGTACCGATATAGTAACAATTTGGGTATAAGTTTTGTGAGAGGGTTGATGACCTATCGTATACGTATATATTTTAGAGTGTGAAGTTGTATGTTGTTCTTAAGTAGTAATTTATATTTTATATGTTCAATGCATGCATGTTTATTGTGTTGAAATTATTTATCTCTATTTACTTTGAGATAGTCGTGGGATCCTACCTACAATGTGGTTTTATACTTATAGAACACTTGCTCTTTATTTGTTTAGTGTTGGGAATATCACGCGACAAGATACACCCTGGACGTGGACACGAGACTTAGGACCACAAATGATCACAAGATAACTCTTCTGGCATGATCATGAGCATACTAAATATAAACTGTATGATAGAAATTGTCTATGATCATTAAAAAAGATGGGGACTATCCATATACTATAATAGAGATATGTGAAAACTGATGAGTTTAATCGAAGGAAGTTACTAACTGAAATACTAAGGTGAATGTATGTATCAAAATAGCCTCTAAGTGACTAGAAATGATAGGACAGGTCCCAAACAAGTCTAGATAATCTGAAACTAAAGACTAAAAATACAAAAAAAAAACTCATGACTATTGTTCTTGGAGAATGAGAACTTACCACTGATCAGCATGTTGAGAACCTGAACATACATCATGAGAAGATGTAACACAAAGTATGCATCAGTACTTGAATGATATTGACCATGCAAATTAAAATACAACTAAAATAACATATAATTGAACAATGAAAATAAGCAATGATATAAATTGAACATGATATAGTTATTGAATATTGATATAACTAAATGGAAGGATCAGATTTATAAAATGATGACCAAATAATGACTGATCTATAAACATAGAAAAGGCAATAGAGTATGACCGAACTATGGGAGAAACTAATAACCGACAATAATATGAAAGAAGATAAATGTGGAGTGTGATGTATATGCCCCATCTTGAGGACCCAATATACCAGGCAAAAGGTATAGAGACATGTTGGTGTGATCACTAAAATGATGCTCACATAGGGGACTTACAACCTACTTGACCAGTAGTTCTAGGACTATTTGTGTACACTAAAACCTAGTACAACTCTGTATTGTTCTACTCCTAAAGAATTAAGTTTTTAACATACCATGACGAAGTAATAGCGGATCACTCAAAACGAAACATGCAAACAAAGAATACAACAATTAATCTGACATAGAATGTGTAATTCAAGAACTAAAAAAATACACAGCTAGGGCTATAATATTCATGCAATAAATTGAGTATTCTTGTACTTATTTGATTTGGATTATTTTAACAACTGAAACCCAACAATTCTAACGTTAAAGAAACTCCATATATAGATAATATTGAGGGAATCAAGAATCTGATTAAAAACTAGGAACCTAATGAAAGAAAGGAATCCACTAGTAAAATACCACATACATGGTGATAAAATCCATCGCGAAATCTTTCTATTTCGGGTCTATAATTGAAACAAAAATGATGAGTTCTTGAACTGTGGTTCTTGAGCTTTTTCAACTCTTTTGATTCGAATTTTCTATGTTTTAATTAATGATTTTACATAGCTAAGTTCTAGTAATGGTTTTAGGCTTAAACAAACTAAAACCTCATAATTTAGGGTCTAAATGATGTATCTTGGAGGTCCAACGAAATAGGAAGACTCCAAAATATCTTAGAACTAATTGTTGTAGAAGTAACTAACGAACAGGTCGTACGGGCCGTAGGTCAATCTTTGGATTTTAGTTTTTTATTTGTTCAAGGCTCCCTAACAAGGCATCACTAAAAAAAGCAAAATTTTTACTCGGAGATTGAAATTCAGCAAACTCCGTTGCATTTTAAAGAAGAATATTTTATTGATCATATCATATATCGTGTGACATTCATTTACTTTGTTGTAAGAGATATGCTCACTTGAATTCGACCCAATCAACAATTTTCCCCTAACTGACTACTAACCTTCAATTATGGTCAAATATATGGTCCATAGGTTCAACTACAGAGAATATTGGTCTCTCGTGATTTGCATCAAAAGTTGGTTAAAGGGACCCTCGATCTATGAACACAAACCACTGACTATGTTCTTGTCTATGCAACATCAGTTTTTTCTATTGGTTAAGAATTAGAAGATTTTGTGAAGTGGGTTTGGGAGGGGTTACACTGGTGGACTACAATGCTAAAACACAGACCGTAGGTCAGACTAGGGTCCATTAATGGCGACTGTAGGTTCCACCTACAATTTTTGAAAAGCAGAAATCTGGTCTATTTTAGAATACGATGTGTTACATTGTCCCCTCCTTAGGAACATTCTTACTCGAATGAAGACCACTTGGTGAAATGGAGGGAAAAGGATTCAATTCCTACAACCAAACAGTTAAAACTCAATTTCTAAGTGATCTTAGTTCTAAGAACATGCAAATATGCTTAAAATTAAAGTACAAACATAAGGAACATGATACATAGATTGATCTTACGCATAAAAGGATGAAAAACTAAAGCAAAACTATAACATCAAGAGGTAGTGGAATCTAAAGGAGAGATATGAGGATACTTGGCTTTCATGGTTGGTTTTGCTTCACAAGTAGCCCCCTCTATGGACGAACTTCCCCATGAAACCTTGATTGAAGAAAATTATTTTTTTCCTCAACCTGTATCGTGACAATCATTAATCTCAATTGTACATACTCATAATAAAGACTATCTTTCAGGGTCATACTCTCTAATGATACTACAAATGTTGGATCACCCACACACTTCTTCAACAATGAGATGTGAAAGATTGGATAGACTGCTACTAATTGTGATAGCAACTCTAACTCATATGCCACTTTTTACAACCCTTTGCAAGTTTTTGTTAGGGACTACATATATAGGATTAAGATTCCCTTTATTGATAAATATCATCACCTCCTTCATGGGTCACACATTCAAGAAAACCCAATCATCAAATTGGAACACTAACTTCCTTCTCCTTACATTTGCAAAACACTTCTCACGACTCTTGGTTATCTTTAGTCAATCTCAATTGAGTTGCCATTTCCCCATAGCATAATTTACTGAATCAAGTCATATCGAGAACGCCTCACTTACCTCAATCTAAACAACAGGAGATTTATACGTACGCCTATACAATATATCTTAAGGTCCATCTATATGCTGGAATGGTAGTGATTATTATTGGTGAATTTTATAAGAAGAAAGAGATCATCCCAACTATCCTTGAAGCAGATCACATAAGCTCTCAACATGTCTTATAAGGTCTGAATTGTACACTCTACACGAAAGTCTGTACACGGATGAAATATTGTTATAAGGTTAACATGAGTACCAAAAGCTTTCGAAATGACTTCCATAAATGATATGTAAAGTGAGGGACTCTTTATGATATTATTGACAATAAAATCCCAAAACATTTACAATTGCATTAACGTAAAGATTAGTGTACTCCTATGCTAAATCTGTAGACTTAAATTTCAAAAAGCAAGAAGACATAGTCATTTGTCAACTATTAACAAAATGAAATCATGATTTTTGCGAGAATGAGGTAACCCTGTAGCGAAATACATATTAAGCACTTCCTAATTCCATATAGGAACATCTATATCTTGAGTCATACACCCAGATGTTCTACCTTCACTTGCTGGCAATTGGGGCACTTACTGACAAAATCTGCTTTATTTTTCTTCATGCTATTGCACCAAAAGACTTCCTGCTGATCGTAGTAACTCTTAGTGGCGGTTGGATCATTAGAATTCTGGAGTGTTGGGCTCCGGCAAGAATATGATGTCTCAGCTCACCCACAGGAGGAACACATAATCTACCTTGATAGAATAGTACATCATCTCCCCTGTGAGAAAGCCTGACGAGTTTAATAGAAAGAAGATTTTAACTAAATACTAAAATCTATATATGTCTAAAAATAACCTCTAACTTACAATAAATTCTTCGAATAGGCCCCGACTAAGTCTTGAAAAACAAAAACTAATGGACAAAAAATGCTGAAAAGAAACTTATCACTATTGACCTTAGAGAATGAGGACTCACAACTGATTTTATTAAACTAGATATCGTGAACCGACCTAAGTTTGAACTGGATTGTGATAACTAGAATTTACATCAAGAGAAGATGTAGCACAGAGTATGGGTCAGTACTTGAAAGGTACTGAGCATACATCATAAAATAGAGTTGAAATCACATATAACTGATCAAAGTAAATCAACTATGATATAATATGAACATGATATAGATACTGAATACTAATCTAACTTGGTGTAGGGACCACATTTATAATAATCTCACTGGATATTGTCTATTCTTTAAACATTATTAATGTAATAGAGTCTAATTGAGTAATGGGAACTACTAATAATCGAAAATAAGACCACATAGGGTAAATGTTGAGTCTGATGTATACACTACATTGAGAGGACTCAATAAACTCGACAAAAGGTTTAGAGGCATGATGTTGTGATCACTAAAATGAGTCCTACAAAGGGGACTTACAACCAACCTTGCTAGTGATTCATGGACTACATGGGTATGTTGAACCATAGACAACTCGGTACTATGTTATTCCCAATTTACAAAGTGGTTAATACAATATGACTGAGTTTCTCTAATACAGGATATCTCAAAATGTAACATTTAAATTGTGAATTCAACAATCAATTTGATAATAATTCATTAGTGACTGAGGATGTATATTTGAATAAGATATATAACAGACCTAGCATGTGTAATTCAAGAACTAAAGAAATGCATAGCTATGGTTATGAAGTTTATGTAATAAGGTGAATATTAACATGCTTATCTGATTTAGATTTTTTTCTAACATCTAAAACCCATACATTCTAACATTCCAAAAACTCTATGTCTATATAATATTGAGGGAATAAAGAATATGGCTGAAAATTAGGGATATAATGGGAAAAAGGAACATACTAATGAAATTCCACATATATTGCGATGAATTCTACGGAGAAATCTTTCGAATTTGGTGTTGCACAGTTGGAAAATTGTTTCATTCTTGAACAAGGTTTATTGATCTTTTCATCTTCTCATGAATCTAATTTCTATGTTTTTATCAAGGATATGCCTTAGGGAAGTTCTAGTTATTTTTCTAGGCTTTAACTTACTAAAATATCATAATTTACGGTCTAAAGGACCTAGCTTAGGGATCCAACGAAATCGGAGAAGACCAAAAGACCCTTGACATAATTATTGTTGGAGTGACTGACGTATGGGACTTATAAGCTCTAGGTCAATCTACAGTTTTGTAGATTGCAATCATAGTTCATGTCTGCTCGATAGGCTTCACTAAAACGAGCCTAAGTTGTTACTTAAAATTCCTATTTTAGCAAACTCATTAGCATTATAAATAGGATTCAATTATCTGTCATATCATAGGCTATAGGACAAACACTTTTTTTGTTCTAAGAGTTATACCCACTTGAAGATGATCCAAGCAGCAATTTCCCCCGAACTGACTGCCAACCTTCTCCTAAAGTCAGACCTACGTTTGTAGGTCAAACTACTGACAGTACTGGTCGTTCGTGTTTCATATCAGAGGCTGGATAAAAGAGGCTTCGACCAATGGATATAGACCCCAACCACCATGGTCTACGAAATATACATCTATTCTGTGGATCGAGACTTAGCCGATGTTCCAGCTTGTTTTGGGGAAGCGTTGTACTTGTGAGAAATTGACCTAAAGTATGGACCATAAGTCAGACTATGGGCCATGCATCGTGATAGCAGCTTGCACCTACAATATTTGAAAAGCTAAAAGATAGTATGTTTTTTTATACAAGGTGTTACAAGGAATATTCTAGCGGCTACAAAGAGACCTCCTTTAGAAGACACGGGATCGACTAGAATTCAAGGGTGCACTAATTCTTCTAGGCTTCCATGAGTTATCTTTTTAGTTATGTCCACACCTTCATACATAAACTAGCACATTATATTTTTTATGTGTAATTATTATAATTTTTTTGACATTTACTTTTATGTTCTTCGAATTAATTATGCAATTGTTTGTTAGACTTTTGCAATTTATGTGAACTCCATTTGACTTTTGCATTTTAATATGCTTCCGGGAAAAAATTCTAGCCATTAGACTTTTGGGAGGTGAAGAGTTTCATGAGTCATGGCTGAGATTTAAAACAATTCTTATTCAATTTTCAACTCATGAAATTCCAGAGAAAATTATTCTCGAGTCTTTTAAAGAAGTCCCAGTCACAAAAATAGGTTAGATCAATCAAATAATGATTTTTCTATACCTATGGAATTTG
This sequence comes from Solanum lycopersicum, assembly GCF_036512215.1. Taxonomy (NCBI): domain Eukaryota; kingdom Viridiplantae; phylum Streptophyta; class Magnoliopsida; order Solanales; family Solanaceae; genus Solanum; species Solanum lycopersicum. The sequence goes on along the minus strand of NC_090807.1, from coordinate 33,713,959 downwards.
TCGTCCTAATCAATTTGTCCATTTAGATTTCTCTAGGTGGAATAATAAGGGCATCAGCTGACCGAATATCCATCGTAGTTTGATCCAACAAACATCTGCGGTAGCAGTTTTATTGCTATACCATAGGATAAAGTATGACTAAGAAGCAAAAAGGAATTTAATATTATAAGGCCTCTCAACTGAGACGGATGATCTAACAAAAAATGTTAGAGATCTTTATCTCCAATTCATAAAAGATGACCTCTATGTCCCACGTTATTAGTACATAAAGCTTTGGAGAGAAGAGGATGGACAAAAAGAACACATTCCTTTTACGAAATGCCAACACTCAGGATAAGGTATTAGAAGAACTAAGGTAGTATATATTGACTCTAAACCAAATTACTAGTTCTTATGCTCTACTTATTCATATACTAGGCTCTAAAATAGAGAAACTACTAAGTAGATGTATATGAGTCAAAAAGAGGGGTAGCATAACCAAAGTGAGCCAACACCTACCAATAGAATCTGATAGTGACTTGCATCGTGCATGAAAATAACTAAGGCGTTATTTGGGAGGCAACCAAAAACCCTTTTAATTCTTTTATTATTGTGTTTTTAAATAATGGTGTGTAGAGTTTGTTGTATCAGGTGTTGAATGTTCTTGAGAAATGTAGATCGGAAAATACGATTAATGTCGCCAAATAAGATCAAACTAGAGGGTTCTCAATAAAGAAGGGTTTTGAAATTCGAAACTCTTGACTTTCTCTCAATTTTACATTCCACAATCTCACACCAAATTAGTATTTTTATATTCGTGCATACCATTAGTATTTGTAGTCGATTGAGATCATGACGTACCATGAGTTCATGGTATTTTTAATACATTTCACTTAAGGGTTGTGTGTTTAGAGCTTTTTTTCTTTATTGGTTTTAACAATATTTTTTTCATCTTTTATAAGAAAGATTTGCAGGAGTAAAACGATGGAAACAACTGAAAAAATTCATAAAATGAACCTACTAAGGTAATCGATCGATCATTCGTTGTTCAATGAATGCCTCGTAAATGATGATCATAGATGTGAAGTCCAAACATTGGAGGAAATCAATGAATAATGATCTATTGTAGAACCATGACTAGTATCGATAGGTCTTCAATCGGTAAATTGACCGTACTGGTGAACAGTAGTTTGAGATTGTGAGTGTTCCAGTACAAGATACATGAAAAATCAGAGTGTGGAATCATTTAGGAGCCTCAACGGAGTGTAGATAGATTAAAAATTTGTATTGTTGGTACGTCGTTTGATTCAAAGAAAATGAAATTCGGAGGCTGAAATATTTTTCTAGGTCATGGCTAAAGAAACAATCAACGAATCTTCGATCAATCAATGACCCGTCAGTGGTTTCGGATATTGATGTCGTGCGCCTGAACAAACCTTCCTTATTTGAATTTGTTTTTAATTAAGATTTTGTTTTATATATGTAAGGTATTAAACCTCGTTTTTGAGGTTAGCTAGAACTTATAGTGTTCTAGTTTATGTTTTGGAGATTAGTTTTTGCCACGTTTGCAATTAATTGATTTCCGGATTTTGTTTTGAAGATCTTGGTTTGCAATTCAATTGCAATTTTTGCGTTTAGTATTCATGCTATGTAAGTTCATGATTTCTTCATCCATCAATATAAATTGTGTTCTACATAACATGGGTAACTAAATCCTGAATTAGAGTTGTGTAAACCATAAGGGATTAACAAAGTATAACTAGCAATTAAGAGATTCATGAATAGTGTGGTCATTCTTTCGGTTAGAAGTGCATCCAATAGAACTTTCCTTGTTGCTACTTGTCAGACCAAAAAGGTAGTTAATATGAAAAGAATTACCAACATCTATCTAATAGTCTAGTGGCAAGTAGTGTCAAGTAATAACTAAGCCATACATTCATTATGATGTATAACATGAGGTAATGGTAAGGGTTAGTAAATTATAAATTCATAGTCGGGTCAAGGTATGGGCTGAAATTCTCTGAATGCCGGGCCAAGGATTTAGAGATAGATAACTTACCACTTTGCATGTACTTCACTAAGAAGGGATTGCTAGTACAATGAATGTTACGTAATAAACTTATGGGAAACACACACACTAAGTACTTTCTCTTCTTTATAGAACCAAAGTTCACTTTTGTTTACTTAGTAGTCATACAGTTAAAGGAATCTATTTCATAACCCCCCCTTTACTTAATTATTTTTGAAGTACCTTGACTAAAATGATATAATTGTGGGTTAAAGTTAATTCTAAACCATATTCCTCACGGAATAGACCCCAACTTACAAGTTGGTTTCTTTCTTTGATTTTGACAACCGGAAACACCCCCTAGAACTAACATGGCGTACTAAACCTCTTGGAGGTCTTATACAAGACCGTACACATCTTTCATTGCATAATTGTAAAAATAATGGAAGATATAAAAGTTTTCATAGCACATCATATTCTAGAATCATTATTTCATATATATATAAAATAACATAAGTACATACGTAGACTCTAAGTCTCTTTGCCATCTTTGAAACAACTCAATAGAATAGAACAAGGACATGACCATTAACAATATATAATATACGTCTAATCTACTACATAAACTTAAAGAACATCTTAGCATAGGAATCCCTTGAATCATACATAAGGGCATACTTGAACTTGGGAGATATATCCATGCTCTTCACTTAGGAGACATCCTCTAGCAATCAACACCTACACTTTGTGTAAAAAGATAAAGAAGAATGGTATTATTACAAGAATGCACTAAGAAATCATGCAAAACCATTCATTTAAATAGGAAATTTCATTTGAAATCATGCAACATGCATTTCTAGTAAACCTCATGAACGTAGGCATAATAACTACAATACAGTTCACATACATCATATAGACATGGATACTACTCATAATAACAGACAATGCCATTTATCATAGTTTGAGGCATATTCAATATATACAATACATTACTTCTCTTTTAATCTTACTTCTTTCCTTAAGTAACCCACAAGTATACTTAGTACATATATCACCTTGATATCACCTTATGATAGTCTTTCACACATATGCTTCATAAACGTAATTACATATATTCACAAGTCATAAGAACACCATAGAAATCAACTTCACGTAAGAACCATCACCTAAGACAGCTCCTAAATAACACTAGTGCCTAAGAAGTCACCCTAGACAAGGCATAACATACTCAACAAGTCATAACACTTTCATTTAAAACTAGACATAAGCCATATACTTCATAGTATCACATAAGGAATCTTTCCTTTATGAAAACCTTACTCATAAATCATTTAGTTCATACCATAAGTAAACAACCCTCACAAATCCTTCACAAGATTACTTGTGCAATGTACACATGGAGTCCCATACCCCCACTTATACTAAGTATAATCACTTAGAAGCCATAAGTGCAAGTATACACATACAAATAATTCATGTCTTGCAATAACAAAGTCACTTCACAATGCATTCATACATATCATACATAACATCACTTCGGTCTTACTTTCATACAAGTATTAGTCTGATCCATTCATGGAGTTCACTACTACTATGTATGGGTATAGTCCATAGTCCTACCTCTAATAAGTAACCTTCTCAAGGAGGTGCAATTTGAGACATGGATATTATGTTAGTTCATTTCTTACTTTTGGTATGCTTAGCAATAATCTACATAGACCATGTGAGCTAGATCAAATTCTTGTGTCGTATAACCCACACTCAAAAAGGTGTTCTACTTGCCAAGGTAGAACCTACAAAATAGCTATCTTTGTGGGTCCATTAGCTATATGCTACGGGGGCACGTACTTAAGGGATAGTGCGATTACTTATAGAAACATGGCCTATTCCATTAGCGGGAAGACTTCGTTCGCATGATTAATCACTTATATGACCCAACCTATTCCATTAGCGAAGGGGTCTTTTCCTCATTGTACATAACCATTTTGTGCTAGGCTTAAACTCCCCTTTTATAATATTTAATCCTTTATTAATCATTTACATAAGATTTGGCTTTTGGGACTTGCTCCCTCGTACATCATATATCTCAAAGTATTGTAAGATGAGAATCTACTATCATTAAAGAACCTATATTATATGAGAATGTACTTTTAGATAATTCTACCATTCATTCATTCATGTGTGTGCGCATAGAATGGGAGATATACCTTCACATAAACATCTCTAGTTACACATGTTCATAAATTCATTAATCATATACTTACATGCATAGAAATAGGTAATGATGCATAGGAGAACTACCATTTCCTTAATCATCATGAATCTATTAAAGTCATAGACATGCGTTAAGTGTGCGTACATTGGCCAAAAAGATCCGATAATAATCATAACATGGTATTGAATAACCAACCCTCAAAAATCACAATAAATGTACAACATTCCTCAAGTCTTATGTAAAACATAAATAGAGCATTCAGGAGTACAGACTACACACACTCACATTGCATCTTAGTAGACAAGAGCATATTAAACATTAGAATAGATAATTCCTAGCACTACATTCTATGCTATGTTTATGAAGAACATGATGACTAAGAAGAGGTCGGTTAGTTTTGTAGATGATGATATAATGCAATATTGTATTTGTGTTTCTACAAGGTCTCCAGTTGTCACATCTGGGGAGCACCCCCTAGACGTAACCGGTGTCGTCGTCCTCCTTGAGGACTAAACTAGACTCTTAGCTTACGTCATTACAATGATAGGTTAAAAATAAGGAAATTTTGAAAACATTTTGATTACTCCTACATTGAAGTTTACATATACCTCTACATACACATAATACTTATATAAAGTATACATAGACCTTTCGTATAGGAAGATTACATATTCTTCCACTATTATTGCACATACATATATAAAATATAACAGTCTCCAATGGATGTCACATCTCATAACCATCCTACAAGATCATAACAATTTTGGCCTAGCCCATATATCAATGTGTTAAAGCCACATATAGTTTATACTATGATTAGTACTCAAATGAAAACGAAAGCACATAAGAGTCTTAAAACTAGAACAACTTCATAAGATTGATAGTAGAATTGCCTTCGGAAAGTGAGGACCTACTTAACTTGGATGATTGAGAATTTCAAGTCTTCTTCGAAGTCATCTCAATGCCCCTCAATGATCGGAACCTAAAATATTAGAGAAAAGGGATAAAATGGGGTTAGTAGACCACTTGTTCAAGTATGAGACCATATGCACATATATTTTAAAATCATGCTAAAAAGGGACATTTCATTAAAACATGCTATTTAACCCTTAGAAAGCCTTATGGACATTAAAGAAGTACATACCAATCAATAAGACATATTCGTTAAGTCTAAAGAATGTACATCACAAGACAAACAATACTAAGCCTATTCAAGTCAACATGCATATCACATAGTTAGGCTCATAGTCAAACCAACTCTATCATAAAGTAATATTAGCCATAAGCATGAATAAGAGTTCATTACAACATAAATAATAAAAAATAATTACCCATGAAGTCCTATGAAGTAAATATGTGCAATGACCTAGCAAAGCCCCATAACCTTCCTCAATCAAGAAACCTAACAAGAATCATGACTAACATCCAACTTCTTATAGCATATCATTTAGAGTACATATCATCACACTTTAACAATGAAGACCAACACCTATTCATAAGTGAAACAATTCATCATATAGTATCAATAGTGTGAAAGATCATCATACATATATCAGTACCTTTATAAGCACATACATATATAAGAACATCTTTGTAAGACTTCTTTCAAGGCTAACTAGTGCAATGTTAAGGTAGAGTCCCATAAACATACCTAGACTAAGCTAAACCCCTCAGGTTATCCTAGTAAATTTAATTCATTTAGTTCATTTTTGTTTTCAGAACATCTTGCCTTAGTCGACATAGATCCCATGAGGTAATGTGGATTCTGCCGGTGTCATTGAACCCTACAACGAAGGAAAGACGAATACTTTCCAAGGTAGTAGAAAAACATGCATATAGAAACTATGTGGATCCACTAGCTAGTATTCCTATGGGGGAAACATAGTGCAAGAACTAGGAGATATAGTTGGGACTCTCTTTATGCTACATGCATTATTGTCTCCAATATAAATAGTACAAAAGTGATCCTACGTTCCCTATGTGGGAAGGGACACTCCTCACTCTAGTTCACTCGGTTCTGAGCTAGTGTCTATTTTGAAATGTTTTTAATGATATTAATAATAATAGCATAATGCAGGTCATACGGTCTATCTCTTGTATAATAATCATTATCTTAGCTCAAAAAGAATTGCATAAGTATAGTCCTTCCATTAAAATTCATATAAGTTAGATTAGCAAATTTACATAATCACCTAATGATAAGGCATATTGGTAAGTTATCACCATCCTCATATCATTTACACCTTAACAAATTCCTCATAAACCACAGTTAAGACAGTTGATTTTAACATCATTCCAACCCTATAAAACCTAATACAAGATGCACTTCAATGCAATATCATCACTTAATCATAATTTACCATAATTGAAGTATAAAATAGGGATCACAAGACTTACCAAGTATTATTCATAATCAATCATCTAGGTCTTACCATAAACCCTTAACTCATCCCAATAAGGGTGTAATGTCATCATACATCAATAACAAACAGTACAACAGAGCCAATTGAATCACTACATCACAATCCACCACTAGTTCATAACATAAGATAAGAGACTTAGGTCAAACTCATAATCTAGATAAATTACTCAAGAAATAGAATTATTGGACTACAATTCATACTAATCTATTCATAATTGACACAATAACATCATCTACAAGTGAGTTAACCAATAAAAAAGTCAATTGAATCAACATTACACAATTCACATCAAGATCACAACCTAGTGTTAAGGGGAATAGGTCGTGATCTACAAAGTAGACCAATCAACAAAGAAATAACATAATTGAGTTATAATACATGTTAATCTATTAATAATATCTAAAATAAATCGTAAATTCACAAGAATAATTTCGAGATTAGAAAAGTCCCACTTGAATTTCATACCTTTGAAATCAATTTGATGAAACCCTTTAGGAAAAGATGTCCCGAAGGTGAAAGGAATATCATACCATAATGTTTGATGAAGATTGATGATGAAATATTGGTGATTTCAGCCCTATAACCCACCTTGACCTTGAATTCTATAGAGTTCTTCAACTTGAGAGAGAAAGAAGATAGAAGGAAGAAAGTTTGGGTTTTGGGAATTATGAGAGCTTAGGTTAGTCTCATTAGGTTAGGGTCTTTATATAGGTTGTTCAATAACTTAGTTAGACATATATTAACCCCTAACTAATTAAATAAACCCTAAATTAATAAAATCAATTCACTTAAAATCTAGCAGCCTAAACAAGCACTCATGCATAGACGACTCCACGTCAACCCCTCGTGCGTCAATTGACGGACCAAGCGACCAACCGTCCTTTGTATCCATCGTTTAGATCATAGATTTGTCAAAATCAATATTGGCAAAATATTTTAAGTGTACATAAACGTACACGATCGAAGCACCATCGATTTGACCATGAACCGTGTGTGAACACTGCCTTAGGCAACTTCTTGCCAAATCACAAAGGGTCCTCCTCAAGGGCTATTGATTAGTCCTTGGGGAGTCATTCCGTGATGTTTTCGACTATAACTAACTCTAAATGTACGTATTAGACACCTTTCCACCAATTTTAATCATTTTCTGACTACTAAAATCTAGTCAAATAGGCTATGGCATGCTAGTACGTCATTGAACTAGTTTCCGACGTCATGGACGAACCTTGTTGTTTTGTTTTGTAATCTTTCTAAATGACTTGTATTAATGAAAATAGACCTTAAAACATTGTATAAACCTTTTTACACTTATGTTAGTTTCTAGAAAACGCCTTAGATTTTTAAAGTGTTACATTACCCCTCCCCCTCCTTAAGAACATTTGTCCCTGAATGATACTAAATCTTTTAAAAAGAAGGAATAGACTCAAGACTAGCAGCCAAACTAATCAACATTACATGAAAACACAGTTAAAACATCAATCATGACATTTACACGTAGCAATTTTAAAACTTTATTACACATATAAGGCTCAAAATCACATTATGAGGAATTTCCAACTCACAACAACAACATGAGCTTAACATACCATATATAAGTCAATTATGCCAAATATAAACTTACCAAGATGGTCCATATCATTTCATAAAGAATCACTATATTAAAATTCACAAAATAACTTATAACCAGAAGAATTCCAAATTTTTAAGTAAATATGCACATCTCACTGTAACATCATTGTAATGACACCAAAAATTCAATTTTTTGGCAAAACTTCACTAAAAATCATAGCAATTTCAAATTTAGTCACTATTTTTATTATTAGAAAGAATAACTAACCTTCATTAGGAAAGTGTTGAGGATAACGGGACTTCATATCGGCCTCGGCCTCCCATGTTGCTACCTCAACTAGGTGGTTTCTCCATAATACTTATAGAGGCCACCTCTTTGTTTCCAACCTCTTCACTTGACGATCAAGGATTTCAAACAGGAACTCCTCCTAAGAGAGGTTATCCTTCACAACAAGACAATCAATAGGAAGAATAGACTCGAGATCATCAACACACTTCTTAAAAATAGAACCATGGAATCCCAGATAAACCGAAGACAGTTCATTGGGAATTTTCCACTCATAGGCAACCTACCTACCTTTTGAAATATTTAATAGAGACCCACATAATGAGGACTAAACTTCTCTTTATTGGAAAATCTATCCACTTCGTTTCATAGGATAAATTTTTAAGTACACCTTATCACCTTCTTTAAACTCTAATTCCCTTCTCCTATGGTCGACGTAGGAATTTTGCCAGCTATAGACTTTTTTCAAGCGATTCCTTATAATATGAACCTTCTCAAAATTCCTATAGATCAAATCGGGACCAAGAAGTGAAGACTCACCAACTTCAAAACACCCAATAGGACACCTACACCTCCTACAATACAAGGCTTAAAAGGTAGCCATATATATGTATGAATGAAAAATATTATAATAAGAAAACTTCACGAAAGGCAAGTTATTATCCCAATTCCCTTGAAATAAATGAAACTAGCTCTGAGCATATCTTCAAGGGTTTAAATAGTACACCCCACTTGGCAATCCATTTGGGGATGAAAAGCGGTTCTTAACCTCACCTTGCTACACAACCTTTCTTGGCATGACCTCCAAAACCTTGATGTGAATTGTGCACCCCAATCAGATGTGATTGATAACATAATACGATGGCGACACATAATCTCATGTATGAAGATCCTTGCATAATCTTCTGCACAATAGGTAAACTTGACTGGAATAAAATGAGTGATTTGGTTAACCTATCCACAACCACTACTATAGAGTCATGGTGCCATTGTGTCCGAGGTAAACCTAACACAAAATCTATATTGATGACTTCCGACCTTAAAATAGGAACTTGGATTTCAGGAAGTAAACCACGCGACTTTTGGTTTTCGGCTTTAAGTTGTTGTCAAATGGGACACTTTGTTATAAATTCCGCTATGTCTTATTTCAAACCTTACCACCAAAACACTTTATTAACGTCATAGTACATCTTTGTCGAACCCGGATGAATGGAGTAACGGGACCCATGAGTTTCCTCAAAGATGCGGCTCCTCAAACCATCTACATTGGAAACACACAACCTTCCTTGATACCTCAATACACCATCCCCCTAGAGATAATGAATCATTAAGCTTGGAAAGAACTGATTCCTTCAACTCCATCAATGGTTGATCAAGGTGTTGTTTGGACTTAACTCAACCACCAATGGTGACTCAGAGTTATGGTGGACCATAAAACCAACATTCGGAGAATCTTCCAACACAACACCCAATCTACACAACCTATAAACATCTTTCACTAAGTCTTTTTTGACTTTCTCTACATGAGACACACTAACCATGGTCATACATCTTAGAATATCCGCAACAACATTATCTTTTTCGGGGTGATAGATGACACTCATGTCGTAATCGTTCAATAATTCCAACCATCTTGTTTGTTGGAGATTCAACTTTTTTTGAGTAAACAGATGTTGGAGACTCATGTGGTTGGTATACACATAAAAAGAACACCCTTCAAATAATGACTCCATAATTAAAAGCAAATACCACGACCGCTAACTCATGATCATGAGGAGGATAGTTCCTCTCATATACCTTACGTTTTCTAGAAGCATAGGCTACAACCTTTCCATGTTGAATAAGCACAAACCCTAAATCCACTCATAATGCTTGACAATACACTACAAAACCGTTTCTACACTCCGGTAAAGTCAAAAGTGAAGCAAAAGTAAGCCTATCGTTCATGATTTTGAAGCTTCTCTAACATGCCTCCGACCACTCAAATATCTTACTCTTTGGGGTCAAAGTAGTCAAGAGATATGCAATGGATGCAAATCCATCCACAAACCTCAAATAATAACCCTCTAGAGCCAAGAAATTCCTAATGTCGATAGGAGTCAATTGTCTAGGAAAATTTTCACCGCCTCTGTTTTCCTTGGATCAACCATAACTCCCTCACTACAGATGATATGACCATAAGACACCACCAACCTCAACAAAAACTCAAATTTTCTATACTTAGCAAATAATGTGTTCTCGTTAAGCACTTTTACACCACCCTCAAACGGTCCATGTGTTCACCCTCATTTTTTGAATATACCAAGATATCGTCTATGAATACAATGAAAAATGAATATAGCTAACTTTGAAACACCCTATTCATGAGATCCACAAAAGCCGCGGGAGCATTCACGAGACCAAACGACATTACTAAGACCTTATAGTTACCATATTTAGTTCAAAATGTTGTTTTTGGTATATCCTTACCTCTCACCCTAAGTTGGTGATACCCCGATCTCAAATCAATCTTAGAAAAGTAGCTTGCCCCTTGTAGTTTATCGAAGAAGTCATCAATCAAAGGGAGAGGATACTTATTCATAATAGTGAATTAATTGAGCTGGCAATAATCGATGCACATCCTAAGGGACCCATCCTTTTACTTCACAAACAAAACTAGCGCACCCCATGAAAAAATACTGCTTCCCATGAAGCCTTTGCCTAGTAAATCTTTGAGTTGCGACTTCATCTCTTTCAATTCCACTGGAGCCATCTTATAAGGAGGAATTGAAATGGGATTATATCGGGTAACAAGTCAATACCAAAATCAATTTCCTGTTTTGGAGGAATACTGATAAGATCATTAGGAAAGACCTCCGAAAATTCACTCACTATGGGGACCGACTCAATGGGAGGAATTTTTGAGTCTAAATCATGGACTCTTACTATATAGTATAAACACCCTTTAGGTATAATTTTTCATAATTTTAAACAAGAAATGATACGACCTCTAGGAATAGAATATCCCCTCTTCCACTCTAAAACAGTTTTTTCTGAAAAAATAAAAATAAACTTCACCACCCTTGTTCTAGAGGCAAATAAAACATGCAACCAATCCATACCCAATATGACATCAAAATCAAGCATATCAACTTATACTACTTCAACATAAGTAACTCTATTGGGCAACATTATCGGACAATATCTATACACCCTCTTTGCAATAACCAACTCAACCACGGGGGTAAACACCATAAAAGGTTCATTCAAGATATTAAGTAAAATGTCAAACATTTTACCTACTAGAGGAGTAACAAATGACATGATAACACCGTGGTCAAGTAATGAATATACATCAATAAAAAAGGTTTTCAACAAACCGTTAACCACATCAGGGGAAGTCTCTTCTCACCTCTATAGCGGAGACCATGAAAGCTATTCTTCTTTGAAGCATCATTAGAACTACTTGCTTGACCAATCTCCTTATCTTTCCCCTTCACATTTGGGCAATCTCGAACTTTGTTTCCAATTTTATCACAACCAAAAAAATTATCCATTCCCGTAAGGCAATCATCACAGTGCCTCTTGCCACACCTTCCCCAAGTTGTCTTCTTGATTGGTGAACTTGTATCCCTTCCCTTTTTTGACTTAGGGTTAGACACCCTATCATACCTAGATATGGGGAACTTGGAAGAAACTTGATTAGAAACCCTTTTTTTGAACCTAGTCTTGTCTTGGATATCAAGCGTACCATTTGAAGAACCACTATCAAAAGATCTTAACCTTTTGCATCTTTACTTATTCTCTTAGTCGTTGCCTCTTCCACTTCTTGAGCATGAACAATGATATGAGAAATATTCATATTTTCATGTACCATAGCTAAATGATAGTCTTCTTGCAAGTCCTCCGACACTTCAATCACAAAACAGTTCATTTCATCCCTAGGATTAGAAACCAAAAATGGTGCATACTTTGACAATTTATTGAACATCACATACTATTCAAGTACACTAATACCATCTTGAAGAAGGTTGATGAACTCCACACTTTGGCTTCCCTCTTATCCTTAGGAAAAACCTATCAAGAAAAGCCTTCTTGAAAATCTCCCAAGTTAATGGTCCACCCCTTAAAGGCCTATTGTCTCTCCATTGGATGTACTAAGTTTTGGCCACATCTTTGAGTTGGTAAGTGTCTAACTCGGCCTTCTCACTACTAGTCAACCCCATAGCATAAATGATGTTGTAGATTTTATCAATTAACTTTTAGGGATTTTCTTAACCCTTAGACCTATAGTAAGTAGGGAGATTCATCCTAGTGAAATCCCTCAAACGGGAGGCCATGGTACAAATATATTGGTTGGCTCAGTTAAAACCTCTCGATTAGCTTGGGACTACATGGCTTTATCTTTGATAGTGACGTCCTGTTCTTGAGTAATAATGGATTAGGACATGTAATGAAGATCAACCCTTATGTCACCATCTTTTAAAGGAGGAGGATTGGCTGGAGCTTGGCCATTATTAGCATCTTCTTCATGAGGAGGACTTGATCATCACTGGGAGGAACTCCCGCATTGCTTATCTCTTCTTCATGTCTTTGTGTAGTGTTACATAAATTATTCATTCACCATAATCACAATAAAAGGATAACATGTTAAAAGCATGTAGATTCAAAATTTTAGAGGCATAATATTGGACTTCCAAGGAAGTGAGAGTTACCTAAGAATCACATAGGCTCCTAAGTATAAATGTATTGAGCTTCACAATTATGAGTAAGAATCTAAAAATATGTAGTTGAGAGAGACCTCGACTCCAAGATATTTAACATCTTTCGAGTATACATAGACCCTTAGTATAGGAATATTACATAGTCTTTTACTTTTATTGCACATAGATATATAAAATTTAATATAGTTTCAAATGGATGTCTCATGTCATAACCATATAACAAATTATAATAATTTGGTCCTAGCCCATATATCAATGTAATAAAGCCAAATATAGGCTATACAATGTTTACTACTTAAATGAAAAAGAAATAACATAAAAGTCTTAAAACTAGAAAAACTTTATAAGCTTGATAGTGACGTTGCCATTAGAAAGTGAGGACCTACCCAACTTAGATGATTGAGAATTCGAAGTCTTCTTCAAAGTCGTCTAAAAATCCTTCAATGACCGTAAGCTAAAATATTAGGAAAAAGGGAGAAAATGGGGTTAGTACACCACTTGTACTAAGTATGAGACCATATGCGCACATATCATAAATCATGCTTAAAAGGGACATTTAATTTAAACTTGCTATTTTACTTTTAGAAAGTCTTATGCACATTCAAGAAGACCATACAATTCAATAAGATATATTCGTTAACTCTAAAGCATGTACATTACAAGACCAACCATACTAGTCCTAGTCAAGTGAACATGCATATCATATAATTGGACACATAGTCAAAGCAACTCTATCATCAAGTTATAATAGCCATAAGCGTGAATAAGAGTTTATTACAACATAACCAAAACAAGACAATCACCTAAGAACTCTTATCTATTCAACAAGTTCAATGACCAATCAATGCCTCACAACCTTACTCAATCAAGTAATCCAACAAGAATCTTAACTACGTAAAACTTCTCATATCATATCACTAAGAGTACATATCATCATACTTTAACAATAAAGATAAACACATATTCATAGGCAAAACCAATTATCATATACTATCAGCAATGTGAAATATCATCATATGTATATCATGCACCATTATAAGCATATACATATATAAGAACATCTTCCTAAGACTTCCTTCAAAACTAACTAGTGCAATGTTTAGTTAGAGTCTCATAACCCTACCTAGACAAAGCTCAACCACTTAGGTCTTCCTAGTTAGACTTCATTCCTTTAATTCATTTTACCTTTTGGGTACATCTTGTGTTAACCTACATAGAGCACATGAGATAATGTGGAATCCGGTGTCGTTGAATTCTACAGTAAAGGAAGGCGGACTACTTGCCAAGGTAGTACTAAAACATGGATACAGAAACTATGTGGAACCTCTAGATTGTATTCCTATAGGTAAACATATTTTAATAACTAGGAGATATAGTTGGGACTCTCTTTATGCTACATGCGTTATAGTCTCAGATCTGAACAATACATTAATTATCAACCTTTCCTAGGTGGGAAGGGACAATCCTCACTCTAGATCACTCGGTGCTAAGATAGTGTCCCTTTTGAAATGTCTTTAATCTCTTTATTAATCATCATGATTTAATGTAGGTCATAAGGTCTATCCTTTATATAAGAATCATCATCCTAGCTTTATAAGAATTGCATGAGTATGGTCCTTTCATTACAATTCATATAAATGAGGTTAGCATATTGTCATATTCATATAATATTAAGACACATGTATGTTTTATCCATCCTTATATCATTTACATCTTAACCAACACCTTACCAAACATAGTGAACACATTTCAATAAAATATCATACAAACCCTATCAATCCTAATACATGATATACTTCAATGCAATATCATCACTTAATCACAATTTACCACAATTGAAGTAAAGAATATGGATCACATAAGCCGTTAACTCAATGAACAAAAGGGTGTTATGTCATCATATATCAATAACCAGTAGGACAACAAAGCTAATTGAATCACTTCTTCATAATCCACCACTAGTTCATAGCTTAATATAAAAGACATAGGTTAAAGTCATAATCTAGATCAATTAACTCTAGAAATAGGATGATAGGATTATAATTCATCATTATATATTATTATTTTATACAATAAAATCACTACTAGTAATTCAACGAATAACCAAGTTAATTGATCCAACATTACACAATTCATATAAAGATCACAATATAGGGTTAAGGATTTTCTGCAAACTATACCAATGAATTAATAAATAACATAATTGAATTATAATACATGTTAATATATTCATAAAATCCAAAATAAATCATATAAAACACAATTGACAAGATCAATTTTGAGATTGGAAAAGACCCACTTGAATTTCATAAATCAATATGATGGAACACTTTGGGGAAAGATGTCCCAAAGGTTAAATAAATCACATAACTTAATGTTTAATGAAGATTTATGTATAAATATTTGTTATTGATTTCATATAACCCACCTTGAGCTTTAAATCTATGGACCTCTTCAACTTGAGAGAGAAAGAAGAAAGTAGGAAGAGAGTTTGGGTTTTGGGAATTATGAGAGTTTAAAAGAGTCTAATCAGGTTAGGGTGTTTATATAGGTTGTTAATTAAATTAATTATACATACAAAGCACTAAATAATTAATTAACCCCTAAATTAATTAACTCAAATCACATAACATTTAGTTGCCAAATCAGACCCTCACAAACGACACCACGTCGACACCTCGTGTGTCAATTGACGGACCAAAGGAAGTTCACATACATGTCATTTTTCTACGTAGGACAAATATAAAAAGTGTCCATTGATGTAGGAAACTGGCTGCTCTGTAGATTGGAGTACAAACCGTCTATGGAAACTGTCTGTGAACAATGCCTTAGGCAGCTTCTTGCCAAGTTGCAAAAGGTCCTACTCAAGTGCCCTTCGCTTGTCCTTGGGGAGTAGTGCCCAGAAGTTTTTACAATGAAATAAATCTAATATTTGTTAGACACCCTTCCCCAAATTTCATAATTTTCCAATTGCTAAAAGGTAGTCCAATAGGCTAAGGTACACTAGTACCTCATTGAACAAGTTACCAGACATCATGGACTTTCTTTGACGTTTTATTTCCTAATCTTTATAACTTACTTATATTCATTAAAATGGAAATTAAAAAATGTCTAAACCTTTGGAAACTTATGTTAGGCTGTAAAACACGCCTTATACTTTCGAAGTATTTCACCTATGCAGAAGAAGGAGGATACGAGTTCCTTCGCTATTCCATGTATTGTAGGGTTGCTACCCTATGACAAGACATTGTGTGATCTTTGTACGAGAATAAATGTCATGTCATTTTTAATTTGTATGAATTTAGTCTTTGGGGAGACAAAGCCTACCATTTTGCGGTTACGGATTGCCGATAGAATTATGAAAAGGCGTATAGATGTACTACATGATGTACTTGTGAAAGTGGAGTCGTTCATATTTTCGGTCAACTTTGGGATTCTTGATAATGATGTTTATTTTGAGGTTCCCATTATCATAGGAAGACTATTCCTACCAACTGGTTATTCATTAGTCGATATAAAAAAGGGTTGATGAATTTTAGGTTTAACGGTGAAGAAGCGACTTTCAATATCTTTAAGTCCATGCAGTAGAGTGGTGAGATCAAAACGGTATATCTTATGACCTAAAGATTTAAGAGTAGATCTGATTTTAGAATTGAAGAGCGACTAGATGTTGAGGCATTAGAAGTTTTCATAGTGAATTTCGACACTAATGGTATAGAAAAGTATAATGAGTTTTTGGCCACACTTGAAGAAAACAAATATCGATTAAAGCCGATGTAGTTGGAGGTTGACATGAAGAATCGCGAGTACCCACATTGTATGCCGTCTATTATTCTAGAATACACTTAGCTGGTGAATATTGCTACAAATCTAAATAGGTAAAAGATAGAGTGTTTATTGGAAGTGTTGAACAGGTTTAAGCGAGCTATTGGATGGACCATTGTGGATATTATTAGGATCCCTCTTTGTATTTGTTCCCAAAAAATCTAACTCATGCCAGATCATAAGCCTAGCATTGAGCACCAAAGAATGTTAAATCCAGAAATGCAAGAAGTAGTTACAAAGGAGATCGTTAATGTATCGTGATTTCACAGTACGTCTAACCCATCATCACTTGAGATTTGTCTATCTAGATCCTTTTTTTGTGGTTTTAACAAGATTTATGTCTTGTTTTTCAGGAAAAATGTTCAGGAAAAAAATGGAGAAGAAGACTTAAAAGAGTGTAGAAATAGACATATGGAGGAAATCGAGGATAATTACAGAAGTCATACTAAGTGTGAAACCATGAGATGAAGTAAGGGTCTGTTGGTTGATCAATGGACCGTACATCTGAACCGTCGTTCGGTTCAGAGAAAGTTCCAGTACCATATTTTTTAAGATTATAATTATGGAGCTACAAAGGAGAATCGATATCCCATAGATGGATCGATAGACCATACTGTTGGTCTGTCGTTTTATTAAGAAAGGCTGACATTAGGAGAGCAAAATATTTTATATGTCGTGGCTGACGGAAGCAATCATCGATTGAAGCAGTGTAATGAACAAAACTTTCCATATTTGAATTTTTTTTCATTTAGACTTTATTTTCTATAAATAGGGTATTAAAACCTCATTTTTGGGGTTAGCTTCTATTTCTAATTTCATATATTATGTATTCGAGACTGATATTTAAAACTTTGGCAATTAATTGATTTTCAGATTTTGGTTTTGATGATTTTGGTTGGAAATTCAAGTGTGATTTCTGGGTTTTTTCTTCTTGCTAAGTAAGTTCATGATTTTTTTCATCTAAAAATATGAATTGTTATCTTTCTAACCTAGCTAACAAAATCCACAACTAGGGTTGTGGGAACTATGAGTAATTAACAAAGTATAACTTGCAACTAAGAACTTCTTCGATTGTATTTTGCATATATTGATAATTCTTTCATTTAGATGTTATTCTAACGGTGGCCAACATTATAACTCTCCTTATAGCTATTTGCTGGACCAAGAAGGCAGTTGATAGGAAAATAATTATCAACATAGATTTAGTGTGATACTATATAACAGGCTAGTGTCGATTGGTGCGAATAATAAGTAAGTCAATCATCAATTATGATGTCCAATATGAGGTAGTGGTAAGTGTTTGTAAATTATACACACGTAGCCGGACCAATGTGCGGGGTGAAATTCACTAAATTGCCAGATTAATGGTGTCGAGATACCTAACTTATCACTTTTCATTTAATACCCTAGGAAAGTATTGCTATATCTAGGAATACTGCATTACTAACCTATGGGGAACACATACACCATTGTTTAAGGAATTTGTTTCGGAAACTCTCACCCCACCCCACCCTTTACTTGTTCCAGAAAGATATTGACTGAAAAAAATATAATTGTGGGTTAAAGTTAAGTCTAAACAATTTTTCCTCGCGGGATCGAGCCGACCTACTAGTTGGGTTCTTTAGTTGATAGCAATCGATTATGCTTCTTTAGAGAGGTGTAATTTAACCATATCAAATTTTGCCTCCACTGCCAGGTAATTTCGATTTTAGATTAATTCTAACTACATTTTTGATCTTCAGTCAACGATTTTCTAATTTTACTTTTTCATTTTTTTTGTTTTTCTCAAGTCTAGCTCTAGTGTAATCTATGTACACAAAGCCGAGGAGAACCACTCACTCCATACAATCATAAATTGAATAGAAATTTAAGAAGGAAGGAGAATAAAGGGTCTGTGCTAACTAAAACAAAGGGAATGCAGGTGATAGAGCAGGCATGCAACCTCTAATACTAGTTCGTGCAAATAATAATGATCCCATTAAGAATTAGTTAGGATATTCCTTGAGATACCAACCTTCATCAGCCCGACAACCTCATGAGTAGCAACGTTAATGTTGCTGATTATAATAAACCTCTTGTCCTACCACAACTTCCTCCAGGTCTCACAGTCATGGTAAAGAGTAGCCTGATCAATATGCTTACTTATGAGGGGTTTGTCAAGGTTGCATGCGTAGACTAGATTTGGACTGGATGTCATCAGGTTGCGACTAGTCTAACTATAACTGATAGGTGAGGCTTATATATGGTTAACTGAGCTTTCCTACAACTCAATACACAACTTAGGTTAATTGAGTGATGTATTCTTAGCAAAGTAGCTTCCAGTATAAAGAACTCAATAATAAGGACAATACAACCAATTTTGTTGCATTACCAGGAGAGTCAATAAGTAGCTCTTGGGAAAGATTCAGTACATTCGTGAGGGGTGCCCCAAATAACCATATTTAGTATGAGTCAATAAAGGAGTACTTCTACAAAGATCAAGATTACAATAATAAAGCGCTGCTCGATACTATTGTGGGTAGATCCTATAGGGAATGCACATATGGTAAAATTGCAGATAAGATGGAGAAGATATGTCACAACAATAACGATTGGAGCAGTAGAAAGTCAAACACTAGGAGAAACACTTTCGATGTTGAAGCTACAAACAATCCATCTGCACATGAGATAAGTGAAGAGATGGCAGAGATGAGAAGTCTTGGGTTGTTCTTGAAGCATGTGAGCAGGCCCATAGAAAAGGTGAATACATTGAAATATTTTACTAGATCCCACCACCAACAAAAGAGTATTATTATTATGTGGATGCATATGAAGAAAATTTAGGACAAGGGGTTTCTGACCAAACGCCCTCGGTTATAATTCAGATAATTGGAGCCAAGGTCAAGGAAATGAAGGTCCAAACTATGGTAACTACAACGGAGAGGATCAATGTGTGTGATATGGAAACTATAACTCCGATAACAAGTTCAACTGGAAAATCAGTAGTAAGAGGTAGGATCGTGTTTGACCATATGTTTATCTTAAGAATCAAGAAGGTTCTCTTAAGGAAGGTAGAGGTAGTATGTCGCGGATTAAGAATATGATGAAAAAGATGAAGATCAGGTTTGAGGCGACTTATAAGAATGTCAAGGAGATGAGAAGTGACTATCTAGAATTAGACAATAAGAGGATGCACATGCTGTCTTGATAAAGTATCTTGAGCTTTAGATGACTTAGTTGTCTACTATTGTGAACCCACGTAAACCTAACACTCCCAATCAACACTATCCTGAACCCAAATAACGATGGGCATTGCATGGAAGTCACTATACGAGGAGGTAAGCATACCACTAATCCATCTATACTATCTATAGTAGAAGGTGATATGAGAAAGGAAGATGATGTAGTAGAAGCTAGTGGAGAGTATGGTGATGCAACAATGAAATAAGCATATTTATCTTAGAAAGTTGTCACAATCCCTAGACCTCTACCACCATTTCCATAGAGATTAGTCAAGAAAAAGTAAGAGGGTAAATATCGCCGAATTATCATTTTGTTGGAATAGTTTTCCATCAATGTTCCATTGATAGATTCTATAGAGAACATATCCAATTATGATAAGTGTATCAAGGATATGGTGACAAAGTATAGGTCGGTGTGTTTTGAAGATGATTACAGAATGCAGCACCGTAGTGCTATTGCTATAACTTATCTTATGCAGAACAAAGAGGATTTGGATTCTTTCACTATTCCATGTACGATAGAGTTGCTGCATTTTTCTAAGATGTTGTGTGATCTTGATGAGAGCATAAGTCTCATGCCACTATTCATTCATATGAAGATAGGCTAAAGGGACCCAAAGCCTACTACGATGTGATTACAAACTGTAAATAGGCTCATAAGTGTACTCCATGATGTGCTTATTAAAGTGGAATGGTTTATCTTTCCAAAAGATTTATTATTCTTAACTGTGAGGTTGATTTTGAGGTCCTCATTATTCTAGGGAGGCCATTTCTTATCATGGAGCGTGCAATAGTCGATATGATAAAGGGATGATGATGTTTTGGTTGAACAATGAAGAAGCAACATTCAATATCTGTAGATCGATGAAGTAGAGTGGTTAACCTTAAACGGTATGCAATATCCTACAAAGTTAAGAATGTATCCGAAGTGCAAATAGAAGAGGGACTAAGTGTTGAGGCACTAGCAGCGATCATCATGTATTTTTACAACGATGTTATTGAAGAGTATGATGTTTTGGTGGTTGCACTTGAATTGGACGAATATAGGTCAAAGCTGAAGAAGTTGAAGTTTGACATGAAAAATCACATGTTTCTACTTTCAAGTCATCTATTGTGGAAGCACCGAAAGTAGAGCTTAAGGATCTACCACCCCATTTTAGGTATGTGTTTTTTGGGTGGAGATGCTACTTTGCTGATGATTATTAAAGAACATTTAAATGGGTAACAAGTAGAGTGCTTAGTGGCTATGATGAAGAGGTTCAAGCGATTCATTGGATGGACTATTGCATATATTATTTGGATATCTACCGATAATTTTTCCCACAAAATCAAACTAATGTCAGATCCTAAACCGAGTATGGATAACCAAAGAATGTTGACTCCACCAATGCAAGAAGTAGTGAAAAAGGAGACAATCAAGTGGTTTGATACTAGGGTCATTTATGATATAACATACAATTGTTAGGTGTGTCCTATTATGTTTGTGCCTAAAAAAGGTTGGATGACTTTGGTACCTAATGAAAGGAACGAGCTTGTTCTGATGAGGCAAGTAACGTGTTGTAGTATTTGCATGAATTACCGGAAGTTGAATTATTGGACTAGAAAGAACAGTTTCTCGATGCCATTCATAGACCAGATGTTAGAAAGACTTGGATAAAAGGGTTGTTGTTTCTTTGTTGATGTATATTCGGGCTACAACCACATCTCTATTGTCCTAAAAGATTAAGAAAAGACCACCTTCACTTGTACTTATGAGACTTTTGCATTCAAAAGAATGTCGTTTTTAATATGTAATGCGTCGACTACGTTCTAGCTAGTATGATGTCGATATTTCAAGATATTGTAGAGGAAACTATTGAGGTGTTCATGGATGACTTTTTTGTGGTTGGTGACTCCTTTGATCGGTGCTTCAAATATTTAGCTTAGGTAAGAGATATGAAGATTGTAATTTGGTGCTCAATTGGGAGAAAAGTAACTTTATGGTGAAAAAAGGTATAGTGTTGGGCCATGAATATCAAAGAAGGTGATAGAGGTTGATCGTGCCAAAGTTGAAGTGATAGAGAATCTTCCTCCACCAATCTTTATCAAGGGTGTGAGGAGTTTTCGGAGACATTCTTGATTTTATCGAAGGCTTATTAAGGATTTTTAAAATTTCAAATCCTTTGTGAAAATTGCTCAAGAAAGAATGTATGTTCTATTTTGATGAATCATGTTTGAAATCATTTGGAGTTATGACCACGGATATAAGAGAACAAAATAGGGAAAAAATAATAAATAGACAACTTATGACAATATTAGCTATATGTAAAATGTGTTATATAGAAGAATATACTTGTGCATTCAAAGAATACTATTACAAATCTAAATACAATTTAGACGAAGCAATATGAAATGAATTTGGATCCCCATCAGCAACAAATATAGATATACTAGAAAAATATGAATCAACAATAAGAAATGAATTTGGAGGTATGACCACAGATATAAGAGAACAAAATAAGGAAAAAATAATAAATAGACAACTTATGACAAAATTAGCTATATGTAAAATGTGTTATATAGAAGAATATACTTGTGCATTCAAAGAATACTATTACAAATCTAAATGCAATTTAGACGAAGCAAAAGAAATAAGAAAAAAATATTTTACAAAATTACTAGAACAGTTTAGCAGAAAAATAATAAAGGATTGGAATAATGAAGGAATGGTAGATACTTTAGTAGCTAGAATAAAATTTCTATCTCAATGGTTTACACAATTATGCGAAAACCAAAAAGAAAAATTAAAAATGGAAAAAGTACTAAATAAAAATTTATCATGTTGTAAAAATAAAATGGCACCATAATTTGGGTGTACAAATAAGAAACAAAAATCTAGAAGATATAAAAATTATAGAAAAAATAAAACTAAGTATAAATATAAACAACCAAGACGAAGGTATTATGTAAAAAACTATAAAATAAAAAGACCATATAGACCAAAAAGAAAGATATCCCAATGTACATGTTATAATTGCGGAAAGATAGGACACATAGCTAAAGACTGTAAATTACCAAAAAATCTAAAAAGAAAACAAATTGCAGAAATAGTTATAGGTAATGACGAATATATGCAAATAGAATACATAGACTATGAATTAAGTGAAAACGATAGTATATATGAAGTATAAGATATAGAAACTGAAAATGGAGAAGAAAAACTAGATAATGAAATAGAAGAAGAGGAAGAAATATAATGTCTGAAAACGAAATAATATCTAAAGAGAATTATAAAGATGAAGAATCATCACACCAAAAAATCATATTTGATAATACACTTTTTGAAAAAATAAAAGGAAAAGAATTAGATTTAAGTGTTGAAAAAATACTTGACATACCTATACTAAAAAAACTTTTTTAAAAGACAGAAAGAAGAATATTATGTGGTTAGTCAAAAAAAACATATCATAGACGGAAAATATACAAGTGGAAAGGCATATATACCTATAATAAACAAACGAATAATAAATAAAGAAATACAAAACATAAAAAATAAAGAAGCTATAAAATATGTACATTTAGGAGGAACGGAAATACTAATAAAAGCTTGTTTCAGAGAAGGAATAGATACGCCCATTGAAATATATTTAGCAGATGATAGAATAAAATATCCTTTAGAAAAAAGCGTAATAAGTGCAGTTAAAGGAAATTTAATATACCAGAAATTTAAATTTATAATAAGTGCTAATTATACACTAGCATTAACAGATACAAATATAGACAAATTATTAGTATTATATTGGAAAATGTTAGGAATAGAGTTAGCACCAGGAAGTAAGGTATTCACAGCAAGATGTAAAAATCTTTATATATTAACAACAAAACATAAAATAACAGAAAAAAATAAAATTGATAAAATAAAAATAGAAAATCCTTTTGAAAGAATAATTACGGTAATAGATAATAATGACTATAGTTATAAAGAAATGGATGCAGAAGAAGAATTGGAGATAGTAAAAGAAAGATTAAGTACCTCAAGTACACCAACTACAAACTCATTAAATATGATGACTAGAGCTTCCTCATCAAGAATAAGTTCATCTAAAAGAAAATATGAAATATCACAAGATTTAGGAGAAATAACAATATATCATTATTTTATAACAGGAATAATGGACCAAACGATAAACACAGGACAAGAAGAGAATCATATAACAAGAGAACTAGTATTAGAAGAAGAAATTATAAAAACAGGACACATATGCCCTGGATTACGTAGTGAAATAATAAATACAAATGAAGAGACAACAGAAAAAGAAATAATTATAGGAGGAATTCCATTGAAAATACAATTTAAGATATATGAAGGAAATCATAATATCACATTAGGAATAAAATTGTTAGAAAAAGTTAAACCATACAGCATAGAAAATGAACAATTAACAATAACTTGCCAAAATAAAAAAATAATTGTAAAAAGAACAAAAAATGATTAATGAAAATATTCATACTTGTAAAAATTATTGTAGAAGGATATCACAACAGATATTATACACCTATGATAGATAGATGAGCAGAAGCGAATATATGTAAATATAATTGCTTACCAGAAGATAAATGGGAAAAATTAAAAACACCTATGGTAGTAACAGGATTTAACAATGAAGGAAGTATGATCAAATATAAAGCAAAAAATATAAAAATACAAATATGGGATAAGATACTAACAATAGAAGAAATGTATAATTTTGAATTTACCACAAAAGATATGTTATTAGAATGCCATTTTTTGATAAATTTTACCCTCACATAATAACAAAAACACACTGGTGGCTTACTACGCCATGTGACTATAAAATAGGAGCAAAAAGAGTAAAAAATAAACAACGAAAATCTATAGAATGGATTAGAGGTAGTGAAAAAATAAACCAGGAGATGGAAAATATAAGTGAAAAACAAATATCACAACTAGAAATCATTATATTTGCAATAGACAAAGTTAAAATAATCAATGAACAGCTAGAACAACTATATAATGAAGACCCATTACAAGTATGGGAAAAACATAAAACAAAAGTAAAAATTGAACTACTAGATGAAAATAGTATAATAACACAAAAACCATTAAAATATAACTTTGATGATTTACAAGAATTTAAAGTACATATAAATGAATTACTAGAAAAAAATTACATACAAGAAAGTAATAGTAAACATACAAGCCCAACATTTATAGTAATAAAACACAGTGAACAAAAAAGAGGTAAAAGTAGAATGGTTATAGATTACAGAAATCTAAATGCTAAAACTAGAACATATAACTACCCAATACCTAATAAAATACTTAAAATAAGACAAATACAAGGATATAATCATTTTAGTAAATTTGACTGTAAATCAGGATTTTATGAATGGAATGTATTACCATTTGGATATAAAAATGCACCAGGTAGATACCAACATTTTATGGATAACTATTTTAACCAATTAGAAAATTGTATCATATATATAGATGATATATTATTATACTCCAAAACACAAGATGAACATATAAAATTATTAGAAAAATTTATACACATAATTAAACACTCAGGTATAAGATTAAGTAAAAGTAAAGCAGAAAGTATGAAACCACAGATAGAATTTCTAGGGATACAAATAGATAAAAATGGAATAAAAATGCAAACTCACATAGTACAAAAAATTATCACTATTGATGAAAATATAGATACAAAAAAGAAATTACAATCATTTTTAGGATTAGTAAATCAAGTAAGAGAATATATACCAAAATTAGCAGAACATTTAAAACCATTATACAAAAAAGTCAAAAAAGATATTGAATATCATTTTGACAATAAAGATAAAGAACACATAAAAAATATTAAAAAATTATGCAAAAAATTACCAAAATTATATTTTCCTAATGAAAATAGAACTTTCACATATATAATTGAAAAAGATTCAAGTGACCACAGATACGGAGGAGTATTAAAATATAAATATGATAAAGAAAAGGTAGAACACCATTGAAGGTATTGCTCAGGATCATATACTGAGGCACAAGCAAAATGGGAAATAAATAGAAAGGAATTATTTGCATTATATAAATGTTTGTTAGCATTTGAGCCATATATAGTTTACAATAAATTTATTGTAAGAACAGATAACACACAGGTAAAATGGTGGATAACAAAAAAGCTAGATGATTCAGTTACAACAAAAGAAATAAGGAGATTAGTATTGAATATATTAAATTTTACATTTACAATTGAAATTATAAAAACTGATGAAAATCTTGTTGCAGATTACCTATCAAGAAAAAGGAACACAAACTGAACCGGATACAACAGAAGAAATACTCAAAGCTATTACTACACTTTCTACGAAAGTAGATAGTATGAGTAAAGAATTACAAAATTTGAAAACTAAAAGTCAGCAGCATGACTATAAATATGCGGAGCTATGTCGATCGGAAGACACAAAAATTCCAGAGCTACAAGGAGACGATGGGATACTCCAAAAAACCCATAACATTTGTTTAAATGCAGCTACAACCAGCACATCTACAGCAGGACAATCTACAAAAAAGGAGGAGACTAAAATAAAATACACAAATACAAACTTGAATAAGTTATTCTCAAAACCATATACTCCTCAAGGTACCCAGAAAGATATATTCATACCACCACAGGTAAATACCTACAAAGCCAGCCTAGATTCAGATAAACAAACATATAACCACATTACCAGAATGTATATAGAAAACATATACAAAGTACAGACTTTTCTAAACAAAAACCCTAAAGCCAAAAATACGAGAAACCCTGAACAAGACTACATAACCCAACATCTACAAGGATACAATAAACTAATTGCACAACCAGGAACGAATCCAAACCTAGTAGCAACTTGCTACAATTACGGACTTATAAGCACAGTATATACTATTACAGGAGACGAAGTAGCTAAAATACCTGAGCTACATAAGGCATTTCTGCAATATAAAAGAATAACAAAAGGAACTTTATTTTATATAAAGTTCTACTCAGCAACAGCAGAGATACTATATGAAGAAATTAAACCTACAATACAAGTTATTAAGATAGGTTTAACTAGAGATATGATAATACCAGAAAAAATAGATACACAAGAAGAGATACAGAAGGTGGATATCCCAGATTTTTATGCAAACAAAAGGACTATTGGGATAGCTACTATATTAAATGAGTTATCAAACAACTACCTAAATGAAAATGCAATTTGGAGTTATTACAACAGAGATCAGACAATGATATACTCCAATTGTAAAGACATAAGAGTAGCAGATATGGAAGAAGTACGATAATGGATATTAAGTCTACTGAAGCCAGAACAAATACCTACAACAAGGGCTATCAGAAAAAATTTCATTTCTCAAGACTTGATGACCAGATACTGCAAACTAATTGGACAAAAGTATCCAGACCATCTATGTTCAAAATGCAATGGCGAAGATAACTATGTCCTCGGAGTACAACTAGAATAGACTAAGAAAAAGAAGATAAGACATAATGATAAAAAAAAGAGTTATTATTGTTGGCTGAATATCAGCCATATGTATAGAGTAAGAGTCCTTTTATTTTTTGTCGTCTTGCGTCGACTGAAAAAAGCCAAATGTACAAAAGTTGTAAAGTAAATAGTTTGTCGGCCAATCATGTAAAAAGTTTGTCGGCCAATTATGTAAAGTAAATAATATGACGGTGTAATTTATATGTATAAATAGAGGAGCTTTCCTCATAAATAAAACACACCTTCATCCATACATCTCTCTTCTTTCTGAATACTCTCTCTTTACGCTTCCACCCCCAAATTGGTATCAGAGCTAGTTAATTAAATAATTATGGAGAACAAACCAACTATGTCGGAAGATTTACAAAAACAGGTATACTATTTTATACTTATGAGTAGCTAAAATGATTTATTCCTGAAAATCTCTTGTTAATTATAATTGTTTATCATGTTTGAATAATGTTATAATAACAATCTTTAGAAAGGTTGCTAAAGAAATATTTTTCGAATAAGTATGCCCAGACTATGCCATCCCAAGGTTGAAACCGGTAGGCAGAGAAGGCCGTTTAGGGAAGTAAACAAAGTTGAGGCGCTGTTAGGGTAACTTATCAAAGAAGAAAGTTGTAGTAGTGACCAGACGAGATGATTATTAAATCATTATTTTTGCATAATAAGCAAGTAGAATTTATTAAGAGGTTGGAAGGAATAAAATTTTAGTGAAAATAAAAATGATAAAAATGGAAACTTACCTATTAAACGATGATGTTGATTATAAGATATTATTACTTTATATATTAAAAAATCTTAATACTGATATAAAAAGAGAAATTTATGATAAATTGGTAACATACGAGATAATAGAAATAACAACCCAAGGTTGGGCTGAGTTAACCATACAAAGTATACAAGATAAACTTTATTATGACATATACGATTTATATGATGATTTAGATATTGGAGATTAAATATGACTGAATATTGGCTAAAGCGATATGGTAGAAATTACAGGTTAAAAAAGATTAGATATCCAGATAAATTAAGTAAGCTTTTTAAAATATTATATAAATGGTTATGATAAATAAAAATAAAAATACTAAAATAAAAAGAACTAAGATAGATAAAAAGGTAAGAAAAATATGGAAAAAATTAAGATCTTTATATATAGAATATGAACTATCACAACTAGTCAAAACAGATAATGATAGAAAAGATCAATTGATAAACATAATTTCAAAAACAGAATATAAATATGTCTGCTATTTGAAAAAACAGTATGAACAGAGAAATCTATAAACAACAATTAATAGAAGAAATAATGGAAAAAATGGCTGAAAAAGAACAAGAATTACAACATAGAAAAAGAAGATTAGAAGAAAACATATTAGCAGGAGTATGTAATAAATCACTACTAGCACAAAGAAAAGATATATCCATGTTAAAATTAGAATTAGATTGTCTTGAATATGAGTTACAGCATAATATAATACATAGATTATAATGAATAAAGAAGAATTTGCAATAGACGAAAAAACCTACGAAAATCAAGACGGAATGATAATAAAAATAATATTGTCAAATCTAGGAAGAAGATATAAAAAAATTGGAAATAATTTATACTTAATGTTAGAAAAAGAAACAGCAAAATTAGAAAATAGTTTAACAGCTATGATAAGAATAACAAAAGAAAACGAAGAAATAGACAAATCAAGAGAAATTGAAAAAATAAAAATACAAGCAAAACAAGAAGTACAACAATTAGAAGAAATAAAAAATACAAGAATAAGTGAATTAGAAAAAGAATTAGCTAGGTTAAAATTATTATATGAAAATAAGCAAAAACAAAAGGAAAAAGATAAAGAGCATGAATTAACTAATGAAATAAAAGAAATGGAACAAAAATTAAATGAAGATATTGAGGTAAATGAAGTAAATGAAATATATGAAAATGAAAATGACCAAAAACCAGAAATAAGTGACATAAGTGAAACATATACAGAAATCTTAGAACAGACAAATAAACAAAAAAAATTAGAAATAAACACAGGAGATATGAATAGACCTAGTACGTCAAGAGTCAAAACCCCAGATAATAGTCCCAGAAATAGCCCTAGAAGTAGTCCTAGGTGGACACCACCAACTTATTATACAGAAAGTTATCAACAATCAGATAGAAATAATGCAATATGGAACAGTAGATTAAATAAAAATTGGATAACGAAACCAATAAGTGAATAATATAATTTCTTAGATTTAGATTGCATCACAGACATAAATAAAGCTATATTACTATGGAAAGGAAATATATCCAAGCAGTTAATAGATAACAAAATAGAAACAACAAAAACACCAAGATATATAGAAAGAACATTCATAGGAACGGCAAAATTATGGATAGAAAATCCACCCCCAAATTGGTGCATTTTTATATCCAAATGGTAATACATTCCATTCATAAAATCCTTGTGGCACTGTGAATGTTGTTAATTGTTTAGATTCTTCTTCTAGTTTTAGGTGGTAAAATCCTGATTTACAGTCTAATTTACTAAAATAATTATATCCTTGTATTTGTCTTAGGCAGAGTTCCGTATTGTCTCTGCATCTATATGATAACTGAAATCTTAAGCGCCTACGCGTCGCAGATCTGGGCGCAATTATTTGTCCGATGTTTTCTTCCTCTCCTAAACTCGACTCAACTCATACCCAATGAAGTTTTCATGGACCAAGTTCACAAAAATTCACAAACCCTAAACAATCTCAATGAACCTATATTAAAATCTATCAATGAACTCAACTGATTTGTAAAACTCATACATCAAGAACTCAAAGAATTTCAATTATGACTAAAACTCAAGAACATCTCAAAAACAGGTATACTATTTTATACTTATGAGTAGCTAAATTGATTTATTCCTGAAAATCTCTTGTTAATTATAATTGTTTATCATGTTTAAATAATGTTATAATAACCATCTTTAGAAAGTTTGCTACAGAAATATTTTTCGAATAAGTATGCCCAGACTATGCCATCCTAAGGTTGAAACCGGTAGGCAGAGAAGGCCATTTAGGGAAGTAAACAAAGTTGAGGCGCTGTTAGGGTAACTTATCAAAGAAGAAAGCTGTAGTAGTGACCAGACGAGATGGTTATTAAATTATTATTTTTGCATAATAAGCAAGTATAATTTATTAAGAGGTTGGAAGGAATAAAATTTTAGTGAAAATAAAAATGATAAAAATGGAAACTTACCTATTAAACGATGATGTTGATTATAAGATATTATTACTTTATATATTAAAAAATCTTAATACTGATATAAAAAGAGAAATTTATGATAAATTGGTAACATACGAGATAATAGAAATAACAACCCAAGGTTGGACTGAGTTAACCATACAAAGTATACAAGATGAACTTTATTATGACATATACGATTTATATGATGATTTAGATATTGGAGATTAAATATGACTGAATATTGGCTAAAGCGATATGGTAGAAATTACAGGTTAAAAAGGATTAGATATCCAGATAAATTAAGTAAGCTTTTTAAAATATTATATAAAAGGTTATGATAAATAAAAATAAAAATATTAAAATAAAAAGAACTAAGATAGATAAAAAGGTAAGAAAAATATGGTAAAAATTAAGATCTTTATATATAGAATATGAACTATCACAACTAGTCAAATTAGATAATGATAGAAAAGATCAATTGATAAACATAATTTCAAAAACAGAATATAAATATGTCTGCTATTTGAAAAAACAGTATGAACAGAGAAATCTATAAACAACAATTAATAGAAGAAATAATGGAAAAAATGGCTGAAAAGGCACAAGAATTACAACATAGAAAAAGAAGATTAGAAGAAAACATATTAGCAGGAGTATGTAATAAATCACTACTAGCACAAAGAAAAGATATATCCATGTTAAAATTAGAATTAGATTGTCTTGAATATGAGGTACAGCATAATATAATACATACATTATAATGAATAAAGAAGAATTTGCAGTAGATGAAAAAACATACGAAAATCAAGACGGAATGATAATAAAAATAATATTTTCAAATCTAGGAAGAAGATATAAAAAAATTGAAAATAATTTATACTTAATGTTAGAAAAAGAAACGGCAAAATTAGAAGATAGTTTAACAGCTATGATAAGAATAACAAAAGAAAACGAAGAAATAGACAAATCAAGAGAAATTGAAAAAATAAAAATACAAGCAAAACAAGAAGTACAACAATTAGAAGAAATAAAAAATACAAGAATAAGTGAATTAGAAAAAGAATTAGCTAGGTTAAAATTATTATATGAAAATAAGCAAAAACAAAAGGAAAAAGATAAAGATCTTGAATTAACTAATGAAATAAAAGAAATGGAACAAAAATTAAATGAAGATATTGAGGTAAATGAAGTAAATGAAATAGATGAAAATGAAAATGACCAAAAATCAGAAATAAGTGACATAAGTGAAACATATACAGAAATCTTAGAACAGACAAATAAACAAAAAAAAATTAGAAATAAATACAGGAGATATGAATAGACCTAGTACGTCAAGAGTCAAAACCCCAGATAATAGTCCCAGAAATAGCCCTAGAAGTAGTCCTAGGTGGACACCACCAACTTATTATACAGAAAGTTATCAACAATCAGATAGAAATAATGCAATATGGAACAGTAGATTAAATAAAAATTGGATACCGAAACCAATAAGTGAACAATATAATTTCTTAGATTTAGATTGCGTCACAGACATAAGTAAAGCAATATTACTATGGACAGGAAATATATCCAAGCAGTTAATAGATAACAAAATAGAAACAACAAAAACACCAAGATATATAGAAAGAACATTCATAGGAACGGCAAAATTATGGATAGAAAATCTACCCCCAGAAAGTTTAGAAGTACTTAGAAATGATAAGAAAATGGATGGATCCCCATCAGCAACAAATATAGATATACTAGACAAATATAAATCAGCAATAAGAAATGAATTTGGAGGTATGACCACGGATATAAGAGAATAAAATAGGGAAAAAATAATAAATAGACAACTTATGACAAAATTAGCTATATGTAAAATGTGTTATATAGAAGAATATACTTGTGCATTCAAAGAATACTATTACAAATCTAAATACAATTTAGACGAAGCAAAAGAAATAAGAAAACAATATTTTACAAAATTACCAGAACCGTTTAGCACAAAAATAATAAAGGATTGGAATAATGAAGGAATGGTAGATACTTTAGGAGCTAGAATAAAACTTCTATCTCAATGGTTTACACAATTATGCGAAAACCAAAAAGAAAAATTAAAAATGGAAAAAGTACTAAATAAAAATTTATCATGTTGTAAAAATAAAATGGCACCACAGTTTGGGTGTACAAATAAGAAACAAAAATCTAGAAGATATAAAAATTATAGAAAAAATAAAACTAAGTATAAATATAAACAACCAAGACGAAGGTATTATGCAAAAAACTATAAAATAAAAAGACCATATAGACCAAAAAGAAAGATATCCCAATGTACATGTTATAATTGCGGAAAGATAGGACACATAGCTAAAGACTGTAAATTACCAAAAAATTCAAAAAGAAAACAAATTGCATAAATAGTTATAGGTAATGACGAATATATGCAAATAGAATACATAGACTATGAATTAAGTGAAAACGATAGTATATATGAAGTATCAGATATAGAAACTGAAAATGGAGAAGAAAAACTAGATAATGAAATAGAAGAAGAGGAAGAAATATAATGTCTGAAAACGAAATAATATCTAAAGAGAATTATGAAGATGAAGAATCATCACACCAAAAAATCATATTTGATAATACACTTTTTGAACAAATAAAAGGAAAAGAATTAGATTTAAGTGTTGAAAAAATACATGACATACCTATACTAAAAAACTTTTTTAAAAGACAGAAAGAAGAATATTATGTGGTTAGTCAAAAAGAACATATCATAGACGGAAAATATACAAGTGGAAAGGCATATATACCTATAATAAACAAACGAATAATAAATAAAGAAATACAAAACATAAAAAATAAAGAAGCTATAAAATATGTACATTTAGGAGGAACGGAAATACTAATAAAAGCTTGTTTCAGAGAAGGAATAGATACGCCCATTGAAATATATTTAGCAGATGATAGAATAAAATATCCTTTAGAAAAAAGCATAATAAGTGCAGTTAAAGGAAATTTAATATACCAGAAATTTAAATTTATAATAAGTACTAATTATACAGTAGCATTAAAAGATACAAATATAGACAAATCATTAGTATTATATTGGAAAATGTCAGGAATAGAGTTAGCACCAGGAAGTAAGGTATTCACAGCAAGATATAAAAATCTTTATATATTAACAACAAAACATAAAATAACAGCAAAAAATAAAATTGATAAAATAAAAATAGAAAATCCTTTTGAAAGAATAATTACGGTAATAGATAATAATGACTATAGTTATAAAGAAATGGATACAGAAGAAGAATTGGAGATAGTAAAAGAAAGATTAAGTACCTCAAGTACACCGAATACAAACTCATTAAATATGATGACTAGAGCTTCCTCATCAAGAATGAGTTCATCTAAAAGAAAATATGAAATATCACAAGATTTACGAGAAATAACAATATATCATTATTTTATAACATAAATAATGGACCAAAGAAAATATAAAATCTTGATAAACACAGGACAAGAAGAGAATCATATAACAAGAGAACTAGTATTAGAAGAAGAAATTATGAAAACAGGACACATATGCCCTGGATTACCTAGTGAAATAATAAATACAAATGAAGAGACAACAGAAAAAGAAATAACCATAGGAGGAATTCCATTGAAAATACAATTTAAGATATATGAAGGAAATCATAATATCACATTAGGAATAAAATGGTTAGAAAAAGTTAAACCATACAGCATAGAAAATGAATAATTAACAATAACTTGCCAAAATAAAAAAATAATTATAAAAAGAACCAAAAATGATTAATGAAAATATTCATACTTGCAAAAATTATTGTAGAAGGATATCACAACAGATATTATACACCTATGATAGATACAGGAGCAGAAGCGAATATATGTAAATATAATTGCTTATCAGAAGATAAATGGGAAAAATTAAAAACACCTATGGTAGTAACAGTATTTAACAATGAAGGAAGTATGATCAAATATAAAGCAAAAAATATAAAAATACAAATATGGGATAAGATACTAACAATAGAAGAAATGTATAATTTTGAATTTACCACAAAAGATATGTTATTAGGAATGCCATTTTTAGATAAATTTTACCCTCACATAATAACAAAAGCACACTGGTGGCTTACTACGCCATGTGGCTATAAAATAGGAGCAAAAAGAGTAAAAAATAAACAACGAAAATCTATAGAATGGATTAGAGGTAGTGAAAAAATAAACCAGGAGATGGAAAATATAAGTGAAAAACAAATATCACAACTAGAAATCATTATATTTTCAATAGACAAAGTTAAAATAATCAATGAACAACTAGAACAACTATATAATGAAGACCCATTACAAGGATGAGAAAAACATAAAACAAAAGTAAAAATTGAACTAATAGATGAAAATAGTATAATAACACAAAAACAATTAAAATATAACTTTGATGATTTACAAGAATTTAAAGTACATATAAATGAATTACTAGAAAAAAATTACATACAAGAAAGTAATAGTAAACATACAAGCCCAACATTTATAGTAATAAAACACAGTGAACAAAAAAGAGGTAAAAGTAGAATGGTTATAGATTACAGAAATCTAAATGTTAAATCTAGAACATATAACTACCCAATACCTAATAAAATACTTAAAATAAGACAAATACAAGGATATAATTATTTTAGTAAATTTGACTGTAAATCAGGATTTTACCACCTAAAACTAGAAGAAGAATCTAAACAATTAACAGCATTCACAGTGCCACAAGGATTTTATGAATGGAATGTATTACCATTTGTATATAAAAATGCACCAGGTAGATACCAACATTTTATGGATAACTATTTTAACCAATTAGAAAATTGTATCATATATATAGATGATATATTATTATACTCCAAAACAAAAGATGAACATATAAAATTATTAGAAAAATTTATACACATAATTAAACACTCAGGTATAAGTTTAAGTAAAAGTAAAGCAGAAATTATGAAACCACAGATAGAATTTCTAGGAATACAAATAGATAAAAATGGAATAAATATGCAAACTCACATAGTACAAAAAATTATCACTATTGACGAAAATATAGATATAAAAAAGAAATTACAATCATTTTTAGGATTAGTAAATCAAGTAAGAGAATATATACCAAAATTAGCAGAACATTTAAAACCATTATACAAAAAAATCAAAAAAGATATTGAATATCATTTTGACAATAAAGATAAAGAACACATAAAAAATATTAAAAAATTATGCAAAAAATTACCAAAATTATATTTTCCTTATGAAAATAGAACTTTCACATATATAATTGAAACAGATTCAAGTGACCACAGTTACGGAGGAGTATTAAAATATAAATATGACAAAGAAAAGGTAGAACACCATTGAAGGTATTGCTCAGGATCATATACTGAGGCACAAACAAAATGGGAAATAAATAGAAAGGAATTATTTGCATTATATAAATGTTTGTTAGCATTTGAGCCATATATAGTTTACAATAAATTTATTGTAAGAACAGATAACACACATGTAAAATGGTGGATAACAAAAAAGCTAGATGATTCAGTTACAACAAAAGAAATAAGGAGATTAGTATTGAATATATTAAATGTTACATTTACAATTGAAATTATAAAAACTGATGAAAATCTTGTTGCAGATTACCTATCAAGAAAAAGGAACACAAACTGAACCAGATACAACAGAAGAAATACTCAAAGCTATTACTACACTTTCTACGAAAGTAGATAGTATGAGTAAAGAATTACAAAATTTGAAAACTAAAAGTCAGGAGCATGACTATAAATATGCGGAGCTATGTCGATCGGAAGACACAAAAATTCCAGAGCTACAAGGAGACGATGGGATACTCAAAAAAACCCATCACATTTGTTTAAATGCAGCTACAACCAGCACATCTACAGCAGGACAATCTACAAAAAAGGAGGAGACTAAAATAAAATACACAAATACAAACTTGAATAAGTTATTCTCAAAACCATATACTCCTCAAGGTACCCAGAAAGATATATTCATACCACCACAGGTAAATACCTACAAAGCCATCCTAGATTCAGATAAACAAACATATAACCACATTACCAGAATGTATATAGAAAACATATACAAAGTACAGACTTTTCTAAACAAAAACCTTAAAGCCAAAAATACGAGAAACCCTGAACAAGACTACATAACCCAACATCTACAAGGATACAATAAACTAATTGCACAACCAGGAACGAATCCAAACCTAGTAGAAACTTGCTACAATTACGGACTTATAAGCACAGTATATACTATTACAGGAGACGAAGTAGCTAAAATACCTGAGATACATAAGGCATTTCTGCAATATAAAAGAATAACAAAAGGAACTTTATTTTATATAAAGTTCTACTCAGCAACAGCAAGGATACTATATGAAGAAATTAAACCTACAATACAAGTTATTAAGATAGGTTTAACTAGAGATATGATAATATCAGAAAAAATAGATACACAAGAAGAGATACAGAAGGTGGATATCCCAGATTTTTATGCAAACAAAAGGACTATTCGGATAGCTACTATATTAAATGAGATATCAAACAACTACCTAAATGAAAATGCAATTTGGAGTTATTACAACAGAGATCAGACAATGATATACTCCAATTGTAAAGACATAAGAGTAGCAGATATGGAAGAAGTACGACAATGGATATTAAGTCTACTAAAGCCAGAACAAACACCTACAACAAGGCCTATCAGAAAAAATTTCATTTCTCAAGACTTGATGACCAGATACTGCAAACTAATTGGAAAAAAGTATCCAGACCATCTATGTTCAAAATGCAATGGCGAAGATAACTATGTCCCCGGAGTACAACTGGAATAGACTAAGAAAAAGAAGATAAGACATAAAGATAAAAAAAAAGAGTTATTATTGTTGGCTGAATATCAGCCATATGTATAGAGTAAGAGTCCTTTTATTTTTTGTCGTCTTGCGTCAGCTGAAAAAGCCAAATGTACAAAAGTCATAAAGTAAATAGTTTGTCGGCCAATCATGTAAAAAGTTTGTCGGCCAATTATGTAAAGTAAATAGTATGACGGTGTAATTTATATGTATAAATAGAGGAGCTTTCCTCATAAATAAAACACACCTTCATCCTTACATCTTTCTTCTTTCTTAATACTCTCTCTTTACGCTTCCACCCCCATTATTTTGTTCTCAACCTTGTAACGTGAGGATCATGAATCTCAATTGTACATACTCATAACAAGTCTAGATCAACTTGGAACACTACCTTCCTTCTCCTAACATTTGCAAAAACAATTTTTACGACTCTTGGTTGTCTTAAGTCAATCCTTATTGAGTTTCCATTTCCCCGTAGCATAATTTAATGAATCAAGTCATATCGAAAATGCCTCACCTACCTTAATCTAAACAACATGAGATCTTTACCTATGCCTACCCAATATATCATAAGGTCCACCTATATGCTGGAATGGTAGCGATTATTATTGGTGAGTTTTATAAGAGGAAGGTGATCATCTCAACTATCCTCGAAGTAGATCACATAAGATCTAAACATGTCCTATAAGGTCTGAACTGTACACTCTACAAGACCGTCTCTACGCGGGCGAAATATTGTTCTAAGGTTAACATGAGTACCAAAAGCTTTTGAAATGACTTCCATAAATGATAGGTAAACCGAGGGACTCTTTATGAGATTATTGACAATAAAACCCCAAGATCTTGACTATCGCATTAACGTAAAGATTAGTGTAGTCCTATGCTTAATCTGTAGACTTAAATTTCAAAAAGCGAGAAGACGTAGTTATTTTGTCAACTATCAACCAAATGAAATCATGATGTTTGCGAGTATGAGTTAACCTTGTAACAATATACATATTAAGAACTTCCTAATTCCATATAGGAACGTCTATCTCTTGAGTCATACACCCATATGTTCTACCTTCACTTGCTGGCAATTGGGGCACTTACTGACAAAATCTGCTTTATTTCTATTCATGCTATTGCACCAAAAGACTTCCTGCTGATCGTATTAACTCTTAGTGGCGGTTGGATCATTAGAATTCTGGAGTGTTGTGCTCCGGCAAGAATATGATGTCTCAGCTCACCCACAGGAGGAACTTATAATCTACCTTGATAGCATAGTACATCATCTCCCCTTGGAGAAAGCCTGATGAATTTAATAGAAATAAGATTTTACCTAAATACTAAAATCTATTTATGTATGAAAATAACCTCTAACTGACAAGAAATTCTACGAATAGGCCCCAACTAAGTCTTGAAAAACAAAAACTACACGGACAAAAAATGATGAAATGAAACTTATCACTATTGCCCTTAGAGAATGAGGACTCACAACTGATTTTATTAAACTAGATATCGTGAGCCGACCTAAGCATGAACTGGATGGTGACAACTAGAATTTACATTAAGAGAAGATGTAGCACAGAGTATGCGTCAGTTCTTGAAAGTACTAAGCATGCATGATAAAATAGAGTTGAAATCACATATAACTGATCAAAGTTAATAAACAATGATATATTATGAACATGATATAGATACTGAATACTAATCTAACTTGGTGTAAGGACCACATTTATAATTATGTCACTTGATATTGTCTATTCTTTAAACATGATCAATGTAATAGTGTAACTGAGTAATGGGAACTACTAATAATCGAAAATAAGACCACATAAGCTAAATATTGAGTCCGATGTATACACTACGTTGAGATGACTCAATAAACTCAACCAACGGTTTAGAGGCATGATGTTGTGATAATTAAAATGAGGCCTACAAAGGGAAGTTACAACCTACCTTGCAAGTGATTCATGGACTACATGGGTACGTTGAACCATAGACAACTTGGTATTATGTTACTCCCAAATTATAAAGTGGTTAATACAATATTACTGAGTTTCTCTAATACAAGTTATCTCAAAATGTACCATTTAAATTGTGAATTCAATAATAAATTTTATAATAATTCATTAGTGATTGAGGATATATATCTGAATAACATATATAACTTACCTAGCATGTGTAATTCAAGAACTAAAGAAATACATAGCTAGGGTTCTGAAATTTATGTAATAAGCTGAATATTAACATGCTAATCTTATTTGGATATTTTTCTAACATCTAAAACCCATAAATTCTAACATTCCAGAAACCCTATGTCTATATAATATTGAGGGAATAAAGAATATGACTGAAAATTAGGGATTTAATGGGCAAAAGGAATACACTAATGAAATTCCACATATATTGCGATGAATATCATGGAGAAATGTTTCGACTTTGGTCTTGCACAGTTGGAAAATTGTTTCATTCTTGAACAATGTTTATTGACCTTTTCATTTTCTCATGCTTCTAATTTCTATGTTTTTATCAAGGATATCACTTAGGGAAGTTCTAGTTATTTTTCTAGTCTTTAAATTACTAAAATATCATAATTTAGGGTATAAAAGACCTAGCTTAGGGATCCAACGAAATAGGAGAAGACCAAAAGACCCTTGATATAATTGTTGTCGAAGTGACTGACGTATAGTACTTATAAGATCTAGGTCAATCTATATTTTTGTAGATTGCGATCATAGTTAATGTCTTCCCAACAGGCTTCAATAAAACGAGCATAAGTTGTTACTTAAAATTCTTATTTTAGCAAACTCAGTGGCATTATAAATAGGATTCAATTATATGTCATATCATAAGCTATGGGTGTCACGACCCAAACCGGGTTGCGACTGGCACCCACACTTACCCTCCTATGTGAGCGAACCAACCAATCTAAACCTTAACATTTCAATGTAATAACAACAGAAAATAATGCAGAAGACTTAAACTCATTAATAAAACCAATTCAATAACTATCAATATTCAACATCTATTATTCCCAAAACCTGGAAGTCATCATTACAAGAACATCTACTTTAAACTACTAATTCTAAGAGTTTCTAAAATCTAAAAAAAACACATAAGAAGCTAGTCCATGCCGGAGGTTCAAGGCATCAAGACATGAAGGAGAAGATCCAGTCCAAGCTAGATGCATTAGCTCACCCTGAAGATCCGATGTGACAAAGACTGGCTTGAGTTATTGTTGAGTCGAAGATGACGGCACGTTTGCTGCACTCCACAAATAACAAGAAGAAAACAATAAAAGTAGGAGTCAGCACAAAGCACGGGTACTGAGTAGATATCATCGGCCAACTCAAAATAGGAAACAGTATATATCAAGTAATATCATAAAAACAACTATAATACTCAACAGGTAGCAACAACAAGCACTATATAATTCACAATTACCGTCAAGTTCACACATGAGGGCTCAAGCCCCAATGCCATA
The DNA here is from genome assembly GCF_036512215.1 of Solanum lycopersicum. Lineage (NCBI taxonomy): Eukaryota > Viridiplantae > Streptophyta > Magnoliopsida > Solanales > Solanaceae > Solanum > Solanum lycopersicum. The sequence goes on along the minus strand of NC_090807.1, from coordinate 33,672,583 downwards.
CTCATTTGGGAATCATGTTCATTAGATTGAGTATATTTACATCTTTCAAGATTCATTATCTTTATTCCTCTTGTGTCGGTACGTGACACTCTGATCCCCTAAATCTACGTGTCAGTTCGTGACACCCGATCCCCTAAATCTACGTGTCGGTTCGTGACACCCGATCCCCTAAATCTACGTGTCGGTTCGTGACATCCGATCCCCTAATTCTATGTGTCGGTTCGTGACACCCGATCCCCTAATTCTACGTGTCGGTTCGTGACACCCGATCCCCTAATTCTACGTGTCGGTTCGTGACACCCGATCCCCTACATGTGTCACTTCGTGACACTCCGATCCACTAATATCATTTTGTACATCATCAAGCCTTCTCTATACCAAGGCATCCTCAATCCCATTACTTTAATTCATCAAGCCTTCTTCTATACCAAGGCATCATCAATAATAATGTATATTAAAGTTTCTTTTCAATATTTGGGATTCAATATTTTCATCATGCTTATCTTATCATAATCACATAATCATATTCATGCAAGCATACAATTAAGCATATAGCATGGCTTACAATATTATCAATACATATTATTCTCTATTAAGAGTTTACTACGAATATCGTAAGGGAAACTATAACCTACCTCCACTGAAGAACTGGAATCAACAAGCAATCTCCCAAGCTTTGATATTTTTCTTCCTCGTTCGACTCTCTCTCTCTCAATCGATCAATCTATCTCTCTCTTTTCTTTTCTCTTTTCTTATTCAAAACCCTCTTTCTTTTACCCTATTTAACATATAACTAAGTGTGAAAGATGACAATAATACCCCACAAATTAACCCAAAATTACATCTTTTATCCCTCAAGAATTTTGAGTTATTAATGTAAACCCACGAAATCTATAATTAAGGAAAGAATAGTCCAAAACGTCCCTTAAAACGTGTAAAGAAATCCGATTCTAACTGGGATTGCGTAACCTGTGACGGGCCGTCGTGACTGCGACGGTCCGTCACTCAGGTCGTCGTGAGGGCCAGGACTTTATTTTCACCAAGGACACTGTGACGGTCCGTCACACCTGTGACGGTCCGTCCTGCAAGTCCGTTACGAAGTTCAGAGAGTCGATTTTCAGTACCCAATTTCAGAATTCCCAAGTATATTGAAATGAGACATCTGTGACGGACCGTCGTGCCTGTGATGGTCCGTCGTGGGTTCCGTTGTTTCAGCCAGTTTTTTCCAGAATTGAAGTCTGTTGCTCAAAACGACTAAACGGGTCGTTACGTTAGATACCAATTTACCCATCGTTCGCCCCCGAACGATCAAAAGAAGGAAAACAAGGGCGAAAAAGGAGTACCCGAATATGTAAACAGATGTTGGTATTTTTCTCGCATATCCGCCTCCTTCTCCCAAGTGGCTTCTTCAACCGGTCGATTCTTCCATTGCACCTTGATGGATGCAATATCTCTTGACCTCAACTTGCGAACTTCTCTTTCTAAAATAGCAACAGGCTCCTCCTTATAAGACAAGTTCTCATCAAGCAAAACTGAATCCCAACGGATAATGTAGTTTCCATCCCCGTGGTATCTTTTCAACATAGACACATGGAATACCGGATGCACTCCGGAAAGCCCTGGGGGCAAGGCTAACTCATAAGCCACCTCCCCCTATTCGCTTAAGTACTTCAAATGGTCCAATATACCTCGGACTTAGCTTACCCCTTTTTCCAAACCGCATCACCCCTTTCATGGGCGAAACTTTCAACAAGACTTGTTCACCTTCCATGAACTCTAAGTCTCTAGCCTTTCGATCTGCATATTCTTTTTGTCTACTTTGCGCCGCTAGAAGCTTTTCTTGAATAGACTTCACTTTCTCTATCGAATCCCTCAAAAGGTCAGTACCCCAAGGCCTAACCTCAAATGCGTCAAACCAACCAATAGGAGACCTACATCTCCTACCATACAAGGCTTTGAATGGAGCCATGTCAATGCTTGAGTGATGGCTATTATTGTATGAAAACTCCGCTAAGGGTAGGAAGCTATCCCAATGACCACCAAACTCTATCACACACGCACGAAGCATATCCTCCAACACTTGAATCGTTCGCTCAGACTGACCATTGGTCTGAGGATGGAACGCAGTACTAAGGTCCAACCTAGTACCCAATTCCGCATGCAATGTTTTCCAAATCTTAGAAGTAAACTGCGTACCTCTGTCTGATATGATGGATAGTAGAACCCCATGCAATCGAACGATTTCTGAGATATAGATCTTGGCTAACTTCTCAGCATTGTAAGTCACCTTAACCGGAATAAAATGAGCAGATTTAGTTAACCTACCAACAATCACCCAAATGGAGTCATACTTACCCATTGTCTTCGGAAGACCAACCAAAAAATCCATTGCAATTCTTTCCCACTTCCATTCCGGAATGAGCATTCTCTGAAGTGTTCCTCCGGGCCTTTGGTGTTCATACTTTACTTGTTGACAGTTTGGACATTTGGCAATAAAATCCACAATGTCACGCTTCATTCTACTCCACCAAAAGTGTTGTTTTAGGTCACGATACATGGTTGCACCCGGATGTATAGAATACCTTGAACTATGAGCCTCTGTCAGAATAGTGTTGATCAAATCATCGACGCGGGGTACACATACCCTTCCCTTGATTCTCAGGACACCTTCCTCATCGATTTGTGCTTCCTTAGCCTCCCCTCGCAATACTTTATCTTGGATTCTTCTTAGTTTCTCATCATCCAACTGTCTTCCCTTAATCTTGTCAAGAAAGGAAGATCTTGCCTCCACAGAAGCCAACAATCCTCCCTTCTCATTTACTTCTAATTTCATCAAGTCGTTAGCTAGAGTCTAGACCTCTCTAGCCAATGGGCATCTAGAAGCTTGCAAGTGAGCTAGACTTCCCATGCTTCCCGCCTTTCTACTTAAGGCATCCTCTACAACATTCGCCTTTCCCGGATGATACAAGATAGTGATATCGTAGTCCTTTAGTAACTCCATCCATCTCCTCTGTCTTAAGTTCAAATCTTTCTGAGTAAAGACATACTGTAGGCTACGATGATCCGTATAGATCTCACACTTAGAGAACTTGGCATAAAGCTTCTTCTTCCTCAACATTTCCAATACCATTCTCAAATGCTCTTCATGTTCCTTCTTGCTCTTTGAGTATACCAATATATCATCAATAAATACGATCACGAAGAGGTCCAAATATGGCTTAAAAATCCCGTTCATCAAGCTCATGAACGCAGCAGGGGCATTCGTAAGACCAAAGGACATCACTACAAATTCGTAATGCCCATACCTCGTTCGAAAAGCAGTCTTTGGCACATCCGTTGCCCGTAATTTCAATTGATGATAACCGGATCTCAAGTCAATCTTAGAGAAGACACAAGCACTTTGTAACTGATCGAACAAATCATCAATGCGGGGAAGAGGATACTTGTTCTTTATGGTTACCTTGTTTAGTTGTCTGTAGTCTATACACATTTGAAAACTCCCATCCTTCTTCTTTACAAACAAAACCGGAGCACCCCGAAGGAGATGCACTTGGTCTAATGAAGCCTTTGTTCAATAACTCTTTAAGTTGTGCTTTTAACTCTCTTAACTCCGCGGGAGCCATTCTATAAGGGGGTATAGAAATGGGGAGAGTACCGGGTTCAAGATCAATACAGAAGTCAATATCCCTATCCGGTGGCAAACCAGGAAGATCTGCAGGGAAAACATCCAGAAACTCACGAACTACTGAAACCGACTCAATCGAAGGTACTTGGGTAGTGTCATCCTTGAGATGTGCCAAGAAAGCTAAACACCCTTTACTAATCATTTTCCTAGCACAAAGAAAGGAGACGATGCGGACCGGATTGGGAGTGTAGTAACCCTCTCACACTAACGGGTCTGTCCCAGGCTTGGCTAACGTCACCGTTTTAGCATTACAATACAAGATTGCAAATTGCGGAGAAAGCCAAGTCATACCCAGAATCACATCAAAATCGTCCATTTCTAAGATAACCAAATCTACATAAGTGTTGCTCCCCACAAAATTCACCAATCAAGACCTATACACCTTTTCAACTACCACAGACTCACCCACCGGAGTAGAAACACGAATAGGCATATCAAGTAATTGACAATGTAAATTTAGACCATTAGCAAATGAGGAAGATACATAAGAAAACGTGGATCCAGGATCAAACAATACAGAAGCCATGCAATCACAAACCAGAAGATTACCTGTGATGACAACATCAGATGCCTCCGCTTCAGACCGCCCAGGGAAAGCATAACAATGGGCCCTATCGTTCGTCTGTCCGTTGCCCCTACCATGTTGTGATGTAGTGGCCCCAGTTTGCCCATTACCTCTACCGTTTTGGTGACCACTATTACCTCGACCACCACGCCCTCCAGAAAAACAGCCTCTACCATGACCACCTCTACCTCTAGCTATTGGGGGTCTGTAACTTGGTCTGGGACAATTTCCCCTAATATGTCCAATCTCCCCACATCCATAACATTCTTTGGAGTCGATCATATGCCCCTCGGAGAAGTGTTGACCGGTCTGAGGTGGTCCCCCAACTACAGTCTGTAGTGAAGACAAAATTGGTCGGACTGAGTAACTTCCCGAACCCTGTCCTCTAGTGAAAGAACCATTAAACTCACCTCCCTTTCGAAGCCTTTTTGATGTCGATGTTGTGGTAAAGTCGTCAGGCTTCACTCCTTCCACTTCTATCACAAAGTCTACCACCTCTTGGAAGGATTTTTCCGTTGCCGCTATCTGTAAGGCTGAAATCCGCAATTCTGACCTCAACCCCTTCACAAACCGGCGAATTCGCTCTTGGGGACTGAAACATAATTGAGTGGCATATCTGGATAGTGCACAGAACTTAGCCTCATAAGCATTAACCGACATCCTACCTTGCTCTAGGCTCAGGAACCCATCCCTTTTCCTATCCCTCAAAGTCCAGGGGAAATACTTCTCCATGAACAAGCTAGAGAATGAGGCCCAAGTCATAAGTGGTGTCTCTATTGGTTTACACTCGATATGTGACCGCCACCACATTTTGGCGTTCCCTTGAAATTGATAAGTCACGAACTCAACACCAAACCGTTCTACTATACCCATCTTGTGTAGTAGCTCGTGACAGTCAACCAGAAAATCATAAGCATCCTCCGATTCAGCACCCTTGAAGACTGGAGGTTTCAATTTCAAGAACTTACTGAAAATTTCATGCTGATCATTTGTCATTATAGGCCCAGTAGTTAGGCGTGGAAACGTGCCTATTTCCAATTTAACATCCATGCGGGGAGCTATAGTAGCCGCATGTTGTACCTCCGGAGCCTGAGGTGCTGATGCAGAGAACACTGGGGGTGTCTGGCCCTGATCAGACAACCCACTGAGATAGGCGAGAACCTGATTGATCATCTCTGGGGTAGGTTGGGGTGGCATTTCCTCATTTTGCACTTGTTCAGTTTCCCCATCCTCCCCTTCTCTTATTACCTCTTCAGTCAGTGGAGGAGTCACTACCCTAGTATCAGATGGGCTAGGTGCTCGTCCTCTTCCGCCAGAGGACGTCCTCCCACGACCTCTACCACGGCCTCTTGCCATTGTTCTTCCTCGAGCCACAGCCCTAGTGGCTGGCTCAGTTGTTTCTTGTCTGGCCGGTGTCGCTGCTGGCGCGGTCGTTGCTCTAGTTCTAACCATCTGCGAAATAGAGTGAAGATGGTCAGATACCAATTTGTATCACCTAGATACCAATTGGACCCAAGTAATAGCACGAAAGAAAGAATGAAAGAGTGAAATTTTCCTAAAGTCTTATAGCCTCTCAAGGAAAAGTAAAGGCGTCCCCCTACCGTTCCTTAAGACTCTACTAGACCTGTTCTTGTGTGATGAGACCAACGAACCTAATGCTCTGATACCAAGTTTGTCACGACCCAAATCGGGTTGCGACTGGCACCCACACTTACCCTCCTATGTGAGCGAACCAACCAATCTAAACCTTAACATTTCAATATAATAACAACAGAAAATAATGCAGAAGACTTAAACTCATTAATAAAACCAATTCAATAACTATCAATATTCAACATCTATTATTCCCAAAACCTGGAAGTCATCATCACAAGAATATCTACTTTAAACTATTAATTCTAAGAGTTTCTAAAATCTAAAAAAAACACATAAGAAGCTAGTCCATGCCGGAGGTTCAAGGCATCAAGACATGAAGAAGAAGATCCAGTGCAAGCTAGACGCATTAGCTCACCCTGAAGATCCGATGTGACGAAGACTGGCTTGAGTTATTGTTGAGTCGAAGATGACGGCACGTTTGCTGCACTCCACAAATAACAAGAAGAAAACAATAAAAGTAGGAGTCAGTACAAAGCACGGGTACTGAGTAGATATCATCGGCCAACTCAAAATAGGAAACAGTATATATCAAGTAATATCATAAAAACAACTATAATACTCAACATGTAGCAACAACAAGCACTATATCATTCACAATTACCGTCAAGTTCACACATGAGGGCTCAAGCCCCAATGCCATACTCATTTGGGAATCATGTTCATTAGATTGAGTGTATTTACATCTTTCAAGATTCATTATCTTTATTCCTCTTGTGTCGGTACGTGAAACTCCGATCCCCTAAATCTACATGTCGGTTCGTGACACCCGATCCCCTAAATCTACGTGTCGATTCGTGACACTCGATCCCCTAAATCTACGTGTCGGTTCGTGACACCCGATCCCCTAATTCTACGTGTCGGTTCGTGACACCCGATCCCCTAATTCTACGTGTCGGTTCGTGACACCCGATCCCCTACATGTGTCGCTTCGTGACACTCCGATCCACTAATATCATTCTGTACATCATCAAGCCTTCTCTATACCAAGGCATCCTCAATCCCATTACTTTAATTCATCAAGCCTTCTTCTATACCAAGACATCATCAATAATAATGTATATTAAAGTTTCTTTTCAATATTTGGGATTCAATATTTTCATCATGCTTATCTTATCATAATCACATAATCATATTCATGCAAGCATACAATTAAGCATATAGCAGGGCTTACAATATTATCAATACATATCATTCTCTATTAAGAGATTACTACGAATATCGTAAGGGAAACCATAACCTACCTCCACCGAAGAATTGGAATCAACAAGCAATCTCCCAAGCTTTGATATTCTTCTTCCTCGTTCGACTCTCTCTCTCAATCGATCAATCTATCTCTCTCTTTTCTTTTCTCTTTTCTTATTCAAAACCCTCTTTCTTTTACCCTAATTAACATATAACTAAGTGTGAAAGATGACAATAATACCCCACTAATTAACCCAAAATTACCTCTTTTATCCCTCAAGAATTTTGAGTTATTAATGTAAACTCACGAAATCTATAATTAAGGAAAGAATAGTCCAAAAAGTCCCTTAAAACGTGTAAAGAAATCCAATTCTAACTGGGATTGCGTAACCTGTGACGGGCCGTCGTGACTGCGACGGTCCGTCACTCAGGTCGTCGTGAGGGCCAGGACTTTATTTTCACCAAGGACACTGTGACGGTCCGTCACACCTGTGACGGTCCGTTCTGCAAGTCCGTTACGAAGTTCAGAGAGTCGATTTTCAGTACTCAATTTCAGAATTCCCAAGTATATTGAAACGAGACATCTGTGACGGACCGTCGTGCCTGTGACGGTCCGTCGTTGGTTCCGTTGGTTCAGCCAGTTTTTTCCAGAATTGAAGTCTGTTGCTCAAAATAACTAAACGGGTCGTTACAATGGGACAATTACTTTTTTGTTCTAAGAGTTATACACACTTGAAGATGATCCAATCAACAATGTCCCCTGAACTAACTGCCAACCTTCTCCTAAAGTCAAAGCTACGTTTTTAGGTCAAACTACTAATTCTACTGGTCATTTGTGTTTCATATCAGAGGCAGGGAAAAGAGGCTTCGACCAATGGACATCGACCCCAACCACCATGGTCTACGAAATATACATCTATTCCGTGGAGCGAGACTTAGCCGATGTTCCGAGCTTGTTTTAGGGAAGCGTTGTACTGGTGGGAAATGGACCTAAAGTACGGACCATAAGTCAGACTACGGTCCATGGATCGTGACAGCAGGTTGCATCTACAATTTTTGAAAAGCTAAAAAAAGTATGTTTTTTAAACAAGGTGTTACAGGGAATATTCTAGCGGCTACTAAGAGACCTTCTTTAGAAGACAAGGGATCGACTAGAATTCAAGGGTACACTAATTCTTTTGGGCTTCTATGAGTTTTCTTTTTGGTTATGTCCACACCTTTATGCATAGACTAGCACATTAGATTTCTTATGTTTAATTATTATAGTTTTTTGGCATTTACTTTTATGTTCTTCGAATTAATTATGCAATTGTTTGTTAGACTTTTTCAATTTATGTGAACTCCATTTGACTTTTGCATTTAAATTTGCTTCTGGGAAAAAATTCTAGCCATTCGACTTTTGGGAGGTGATGAGTTTCATTAGTCATGGCTGAGATTTAAAACAATTCTTATTCAATTCCCAACTCATGAAATTCCAGAGAAAATTATTCTTGAGTCTTTTAATGAAGTCCCAGTCACAAAAATAGGTCATCGACTGATAAAATTGTCCATGGTAGTTTGATCAAACAACCATATGCGGTAGGAGTTTGATTGCTAAACCATCGGACAATGTATGACCAAGAAGCAAAAGGGGGTTTAATCTTAGAAGGCCTCCCAACTGAGATGGATGATCTAACCAAATAGGTTGCAGAGCTTTATCTCCAATTCATAAAAGATGACCTTGTTTGTCCCACCTTATGAGCATATAGAGCATTGGAGAGAAGAGGATGGACAAAAAGAACAAATTCATTTTACAAATTGTCAACACTCAGGATAAGGTATTAGAAGAACTAAGGTAGGATATATTGACTCTAAACCAAATTACTAGCTCTTATGCTCTACTTATTCAGATAGTAGGCTCTCAAATAGATAAATTACTAAGGAGATGTATATGAGTCAAAAAGAGAGGTAGCATAACCATAGTGATCCAACACCTACTAATATAATCTGATAGTGATTTTCATCATTCACGAAACTAACTAAGGCGTTGTTTGGGAGGCAACCCAAAACCCTTTTAATTCTTTTATTATTGTTATTGTAAATAATGGTGTGTTGAGTTTGTTGTATCAAGTGTTGAAAGTTCTTGAGAAATATAGATTGGAAAATACGATTAATGTCGCCAAATAAGATCAAACTAGAGGGTTTTGAATAAAGAAGGGTTTTGAAATTCGAAACTCTTGACATTCGCTCAATTTTACATTCCACAATCTCACACCAAATTAGTATTTTTATATTCATGCATACCATTAGTATTTGTAGTCAATCGAGTAGTGATTCGATATAGGTCATTATGTACTGTGAGTTCACGGTATTTCTAACAAGATTTTTTTCTTCTTTTATAGGAAATATTTTCAGGTGTATAACGATGGAAACAACTGAGAAAATTCATAAAATGAACCTACAAAGGTAATCAATCGATCATTCATTGTTCAATGAATGCCCAGTAGATGATGATCATAGATGTGCAGTCAAGGCATTGGAGGAAATTAATGAATTCTGGTCTACTATAGAACCACAATTACCATCGACAGGGCTTCAATAAGTAAATGGACCGTACTGGTGAATAATAGTTTGAGATTGTGAGTGTTCCAATACAAGATACATGAAAAATCTGAGTTTGGAGTCATTTAGGAGACTCAACGGAGTGTAGATAGATTAAACATTTTTGTTGTTGGTACATTGTTTGATTCAGAGAAGATGCAATTCGGAGGCTGAAATATTTTTCTAGGTCCTGGCTAAAGAAACAATCCATGAATCTTCAATCAATCAACGACCCGTCAATGGTCTCGTATATTGATGTCGTGTGCCTGAACAAACCTTCCTTAATTGAATTCCTTTTTAATTAAGATTTTATTTTCTATAGGTAAGGTATTAAACCTCGTTTTTGAGGTTAGTTACAACTTATAGTGTTCTAGTTTATATTTTGGAGATTAGTTTTTGCCAAGGTTGCAAAATAATTGATTTCCGGATTTTGTTTTGGAGCTCTCAGTTTGCAATTCAAATGCAATTTTTGCGTTTACTATTCATGCTATGTAAGTTTGTTATTTCTTCATCCATCAATATAAATTGTGTTCTAGATAGCATGGGTAACTAAATGTTGAATTAGAGTTGTGTAAACCATAAGGGATTAACAAAGTATAACTAGCAATTAAGAGATTCTTTAATAGTGTTTTGGCATGGATTGGTCATTCTTTCTGTTAGAAGTCCTTTTAATGGGTGCATGCATTAGAACTTTCCTTGTTGCTACTTGCCAGACCAAAAAGGTAGTTAATATGAAAGAATTGCCAACATCTAACTAATAGTCTAGTGTCAAGTTGTGTCAAGTAATAACTAAGTCATACATCGATTATGATGTATAACATGAGGGAATGGTAAGGGTTAGTAAATAATTAATTCATAGCCGGGCCAAGGTGCGGGCTGAAATTCTCTGAATGTCGGGCCAAGGATTTAGAGATAGATAACTTACCACTTTCCATGTACTTAACTAGGAAGGGATTGCTAGTACAATGAATGTTACGTAATAAACTTATGGGAAACACACAGACTAATTACTTTCTCTTCTTTATTGAACCAAAGTTCATTTTTGTTCACTTGATAATCATAAAATTAAAGGAATCTATTTCATAACCCCCCCCCCCTTTACTTAATTATTTTGGAAGAAACTTGACTAAAATGATATAATTGTGGGTTAAAGTTAATTCTAAACCATATTCCTCACGGAATAGACCCCAACTTACTAGTTGGTTTCTTTATTTGATTCTGACGACCGGGAACACCCTCTAGAAGTTACACGGCGTACTAAACCTGTTGGAGGTCTTATACAAGACCATAGACATCTTTCATTGCATAATTGTAAAAATAATGGAAGATATAAAAGTTTTCATTGCACATCATATGCTAGAATCATTACATCATATATATATATAAAATAACATAAGTACATAAGTAGACTCTAAGTCTCTTTGCCATCTTTGACACAACTCAATAGAATAGAATAGGGACATTACCCTTAAAAATATAATATATAAGTCTAATCTATTACATAAACTAAAAGAACATATTAGCATAGGAAACCCTTGAATCATATATAAGGGCATACTTGAACTTAGTAGATATATCCATGCTCTTCACTTAGGAGTCATCCTCTAACAACCAACACCTACACTTTGTGTAAAAGGAAGAAGAAGAATGGTATTATTACAAGAGTTCAATAAGAAACCATGCAAAACCATTCATTTAAATAGGAAATTTTATTTGAAATCATGCAACATGTATTTCTAGTAAACCTCATGAAATGTAGGCATAATAACTAGAATATAGTTCACATACATCATATAGACATGGATACTACTCATAATAACACACAACGCCATTTATCATAGTTTGAGGCATATTCAATATATACAATACATTACTTCTCTTTTTATCTTACTTCTTTCCTTAAGTAATCCACAAGTATACTTAGTACATATATAACCTTGAGATCACCTTACAATAGTATTTCACACATATGCTTCATAAACATAATTACATATATTCACAAGTCATAAGCACATCATAGAAATCAAATTCACATAAGAACCATCACCTAAGACAGCTGCTAAATCACACCAGTGCCTAAGAAGTCACCCTACACAAGGCATAACATACTCAACAAGTCATAACACTTTCATTTAAAACTAGACATAAGCCATATACTTCATAGTATCACATAAGGACTCTTTCCTTTATGAAAACCTTACTCATAAATCATTTAGTTCATACCAAAAATAAACCACCCTCACAACTCCTTCACGAGATTACTTGTGCAATGTACACATGGAGTCCCATACCCCCACTTATACTAAGTAAAATCACTTAGAAGGCATAAGTGCAATTATCACACATACACAAAATTCATTTCTTGCAATAACAAAGTCACTTCACAATGCATTAATACAACTCATACATAACATCACTTAAGTGTTACTTTCATACAAGTATTAATCTTATCCATTGATGGAGTTTACTACTACAATGCATGGGTAGGGTCCATAGTCCTATCTATACTAAGTAACCTTATCAAGCAGTTGTAATTAGAGACATTGATCTTATCTTAGTTCATTTTTTACTTTTGGGATGCTTAGCAATAATCTACATAGACCATGTGAGCTAGATAAAATCTTATGTCGTACAACCCACACCCAAAAAGGTGTTCTACTTGCCAAGGTAGAACCTACAAAAAAGCTATGTAGGTGGGTCCATTAGCTATACGCTACGGGGGCACGTACTTAAGGGATAGTACGATTACTTCTTGAAACATGGCCTATTCCATTAGCGGGAAGGCTTCGTTCTCATGATTAACCACTTATATGACCCAACCTATTCCATTAGCGGAGGGGTCGTTTCCTCATTGTACATAACCACTTTGTGCTAGGCTTAAACTCCCCTTTTATAATATTAAACCCTTTATTAATCATTTACATAAGATTTGGCTTTTGGGACTTGCTCCCTCGTACATCATATTTCTCAAAGTATTGTAATATGAGAATCTACTATCATCAAAGAACCTATATTATATGTGAATGTATTTTTACATAATTCCATCATTCATTCATTCATGTGTGTGAGCATAGAATGTGAGATCTACATTGACATAAAAACCTCTAGTAACACATGTTCATTACTTCATTAATAATATACTTACATGCATAGAAATAGGTAATGATGCATAGGAGAACTACAATTTCCTTAGTCATCATGAATCTATTAAATTCATAGACATCCATTAAGTGTGAGTACATTTGCAAAAAAGATCAGATAATAGTCATAACATGGTATTGAATAACCAACCCTAAAAAATCACAATAAATGTACAACATTCCTCAAGTCTTAAGTAAAACATAAATAGAGAATTAAGGAGTACAGACTACACACAATCACATTGCATCTTAGGAGACAAGAGCATATTAAACATTAGAATAGATTATTCCTAACAATACTTTCTATGCTAACTTTATGAACGACATGGTGACAAAGCAGAGATCGGTTAGGTTTGTAGATGATGAAATAATGCAACATTGTATTTCTGTTGCTACATGGTCTCCAGTTGTCACATCTGGGGAGCATCCCCTAGACGTAACCGGTGTCGTCGTCCTCCTTGAGGACTAAACTAGACTCTTAGCTTACATCATTACATTGGTAAGTTAAAAATAAGGAAAATTTGAAAACTTTTTCATTAGTTCTACATTGAAGTTTAAATATACCTCTACATACACACAATACTTATATCAAGTATACATAGACCCTTTGCATAGGAAGATTACATAGTCTTCCACTATTATTACACCTATATATATAAAATATAACAGTCTCAAATGGATGTCTCATCTCATAACCATCCAACAAGATCATAACAATTTTGGCCTAGCCCATATAGCAATGTATTAAAGCCACATATAATTTATACAATGTTTAGTACTCAAATGAAAAAGAAAAAAACATAAGAGTCTTAAAACTAGAACAACTTCGTAAGATTGAAAGTAGAATCGCCTTCGGAAAGTGAGGACCTACTTAACTTGGATGATTGAGAATTCCAAATCTTCTTCGAAATCGTCTTAAAGCCCCTCAACGATCGGAACCTAAAGTATTTGAGAAAAGGGATAAAATGGGATTAGTACACCACTTGTAAAAGTATGAGACCATATGCACATATATTACCATAAACCCTTAACTCATCTCAATAAGGGTGTAATGTCATCATACATTAATAACAAACAAGACAACAAAGCCAATTGAATCACTACATAATAATCCACCACTAGTTCATAACTTAAGATAAGAGACTTAGGTCAAACTCATAATCTAGATCAATTACTCAAGAACTAGAATGACTGGACTCCAATTAATTCTAATCTATTCATAACTGACACAATAACATCATCTAGAAGTATGTCAAACAATAACAAAGTCAATTGAAACAACATTACACAATTCATATCAAGATCAAAATCTAGGGTTAAGGGGAATAGGTCGTGATCTACAATGTAGACCAATCAATCATGAAATAACATAGTTGAGTTATAATACATGTTAATCTATTCATAGTATCTTAAATAAATCGTAAACAAAGCAATTCACACGAATAATTTCGAGATTTGAAAAGTCTCACTTGAATTTCATACCTTTGAAATCAATTTTATGAAACCCTTTAGGGAAAGATGTCCCAAAGGTGAAAGGAATCTCATACCGTAATATTAGATGAAGATTGATGATTAAATATTGGTTATTTCAGCGCTATAACCCACCTTGACCATGATTTCTATAGAGTTCTTCAACTTGATAGAGAAAGAAGCTAGAAGAAAGAAAGTTTGGGTTTTGGGAATTATGATACCTTAGGTTAGTCTAATTAGGTTACAATCTTTATATAGGTTTTTAATAACATATACATATATTAACCCCTAACTAATTAAATAATCCCTAAATTAATAAAATCAGTTCACTTAAAATCTAGCAGCCTAAACAAGGGACCAACCGTCCTTCGTGTCCATCGTTTAGTTCAGAGATTTGTCAAAGTCAATATTTGAAAAATATTTTAAGTGTACATCAACTTATGCAATCGAAGCACTATCGATTTGACCATGAACCATCTGTGAACACTGCCTTAGGCAACTTGTTGCCAAATCACAAAGGGTCCTCCTCAAGGGCTCTTGATTAGTCCTTGGGGAGTCATTCCTTGACGTTTTTGCCTATAACTAACTCTAAATATACGTATTAGACACCTTTCCACAAATTTTAATCATTTTCCGACTCTTAAAATCTAGTCAAACAGGCTAAGGCATGCTAGTACCTCATTGAACTAGTTTCCGACGTCATGGACGTTGCTTGACGTTTTGTTTTGTAATCTTCCTAAATGACTTGTACTCTTTAAAATAGACCTTAAAACATTGTACAAACCTTTTTACACTTATGTTAGTTTTAGTACACACCTTAGACTTTTGAAGTGTTAAATTATCCCCCCCCCTTAAGAACATTTGTCCCTGAATGAGACTAAATCTATTGAAAAGAAGGAATAGACTCAAGACTAGCAGCCCAACTAATTAACATTACATGACAACACATTTAAAACATCAATCATCACATTTACACGTAGCAATTTAAAAACTTTATTACCACATATAAGGCTCAAAATCACATTATGAGGAATTTCAATCTCACAACAACAACATGAGCTCAACATACAATATATGAGTCAATTATGCCAATTATAAACTTACCAAGACGGTCCATATCATTTCATAAAGACTTACCATATTAAAATGCATAACATAACTTATAATAAGAAGAATTAAAATTTTTTAAGTCAATATGTACATCTAACTTTAACATCCTTGTAATGACACCAAAAATTAATTTTTTTTCAAAACTTCACTAAAAATCATAGAAAGTTAAAATTTAGGCATTATTTTGATTATTAGAAAGAATAACTAACCTTCATTAGGAAAAATATAAGGATAACGGGACTTCATATCGGCCTCGGCCTCCCATGTTGCTCCCTCAACTAGGTGGTTTCTCAATAATACTTATGAGTCCACCTCTTTGTTTCCAACCTCTTCACTGGACGATCAAGGATTTCTATATGGACCTCCTCTTAAAGAAGGTTATCCTTCACAACAAGACCCTTAATAGGAAAAATAGACTAGAGATCACCAATACACTTCTTAAGAATACAAACATGGAACCCCAGATGAACCTAAGATAGTTCATTGGGAATTTTCATCTCATAGGCAACCTACCAATCTTTTGAAAGATTTAATAGAGACCTACATAACGAGGACTAAACTTCCCTTTCTTGGAAATTCTAACCACTTCGTTTTATAGGAGAAACTTTTAAGTACACCTTATCACCTTATTCAAACTCTAATTCCCTTCTCCTATAGTCGGAATAGGACTTTTGCCGGCTATAGACTTTTTTCAAGCGATTCCTTTTAATTTGAACCTTTTCTAAATCGGGACCAAGAAGTGAAGACTCACAAATTTCGAAACACCCTATAGGAGACCTACACCTCCTACAATACAAGGCTTCATAGGGAGCCATAGATATGTTTGAATGAAAACAATTATAATAAGAAATTTCCACTAAAGGCAAGTGATTATCCCAATGTCCATTGAAATAAATGAAACAAGCTCTGAGCATATCTTCAAGGGTTTAAATAGTACGCCCCACTTGGCCATCCATTTGGGGATGAAAAGCGGTGCTTAACCTCACCTTTGTACATAACCCTTCTTGGAATGACCTCCGAATCCTTGATGTGAATTGTGCACCCCGATCTGATGTGATTGATAATGAAATACGATAGCGACATAGAATCTCATCTATGAAGATCCTTAATAATCCTCCGCACAATAGGTAAACTTGGCGGGAATAAAACGAATGATTTGGTTAACCTATCCACAACCACCACTATAGAGTCATGGTGCTTTTGTGTCCGAGGTAAACCTAACACAAAATCCATATTGATGACTTCCCACCTTAAAGTAGGAACTTGGATTTCTTGAAGTAAACCACATGACCTTTGGTTTTCGGCTTTCAATTGTTGTCAAATAGGACAATTTACTATAAAATACGATATGTCTTATTTCAAACCTTACCACCAAAACACTTTCCTAAGGTCATGGTACATCTTTGTCAAACCCGGATGAATGGAGTAACGGGACCCATGAGCTTCCTCAAAGATGCGGCTCCTCAAACCATCTACATGGGAAACACACAACCTTCCTTGATACCTCAATACACCATACCCCCTAAAGATAATGAATCATTAAGCTTGGCAAGAACTGATTCCTTCAACTCCATCAATGGTTTATAAAGGTGTTGTTTGGACTTAATTCAACCACCAATGGTGACTTGGAGTTATGGTGGACCATAAAACAAACATTCGGAGAATCTTCCAACCTAACACCCAATCTAGACAACCTATGAACATCTTTCACAAAGTCTTTCTTGACCTTCTCTACATTAGACACATTACCCATGGTCATACATCTTAGAACATCCGCAACAACATTGTCCTTTCCGGGGTGATAGATGACACTCATGTCGTAATCGTTCAATAATTCCAACCACCTTGTTTGAAGGAGATTCAACTTTTTTTGAGTAAACATATGTTGGAGACTGTTGTGGTCGGTATACAGATAAACAAGAACACCCTACAATTAATTCCTCCATAGTTTCAAAGCAAATACCACGATCCCTAACTGATGATCATGATGTGGATAGTTCTCTCATGTACCTTAAGTTTTCTAGAAGAATAGGCTACTACTTTCCCATGTTGCATAAGAAAAAACCCTAAACCCACTCAGGATGTATGACAATACACAACAAAACCGTTTCTACACTCCGGTAAAGTCAATAGTGAAGCAGAAGTAAGCCTATCTTTCATAATTTTGAAGCTTCTCTAACATGCCTCCAACCACTCAAATTTCTTACTCTTTGGGGTCATAGTAGTCAAGAGATATTCAGTGGACGCAAAGCCATCCACAAACCTCCAATAATAACCCTCTAGACCCTAGAAATTCCTAATGTCGATCAGAGTCAATGGTCTAGGACAACTTTCATCCCCTCCGTTTCCTCGGATCAACCATAACTCCCTCACTACAGATGATATGACCATGAGACACCACCAACCTCAACGAAAACTCAAATTTGCTATACTTTGCAAATAATTGGTTCTCATTGAGCACTTGTACACCACCCTCAAACGGTCCATGTGTTTATCCTCATTTTTTTGAATATACCTAGATATCGCCTATGAATACAATGACAAATGAATCTAGCTAACTTTTAAACACCCTATTCATGAGATACACAAACGTCGCCGGAGCATTATCGAGAAAAAAATACATTACTAAGAACTTATTGTTACCATATCTAGTTCAAAATGTTTTTTTTGGTATATCCTTACCTCTCACCCTAAGTTGGTGTTACCCCGATCTCAAGTCAATCTTAGAAAAGTAGCTTGCCCCTTGTAGTTGATCGAACAAGTCGGAAATCCAAGGGACAGGATACTTGTTCTTAATAGTGAATTTATTGAGCTGGAAATAATCGATGCACATCCTAAGGGACCCATCCTTTTACTTCGCAAACAAAACTGGCGCACCCCATGAAAAAATACTACTTCAAATGAAGCCTTTTCCTAGTAAATATTTGAGTTGCGACTTCACCTCTTTCAATTCTTCTGGAGCCATCTTATGAGGAGCAATTGAAATGGGATTATATCCGGTAACAAGTCAATATAAAAATCAGTTTCCCGTTTGGGAGGAAAACTGAGAAGATCATTAGGAAAGACCTCTGAAAATTCACTCACTATGGGGACCGACTCAATTGGAGGAATTTTGGAGTCTAAATCATGAACTCATACTATATGGTATAAACACAGTTTAGATATCATTTTACATACTTTTAAACAAGAGATGATACGACATCTAGGAATAGAATTTCCCTTCTTTCACTCTAAAACAGCTTTTTTTGGAAAAATAAGCTTCACCACCCTTGTTCTACAATCTATAGAGGCAAATCAAATACGCAACGAATGTATACCCAATATGACATCAAAATCAAGCATATACTAGTTCAACACAAGTAACTCTATTGGGCAACATTATCGGACCATTTCTTTACACCGTCTTTGCAATAACCAACTCAACCACGGGGGTAAACATCATAAAAGTTTCATTCAAGATATTAAGTAAAATGTAAAACGTTTTAGGTACTAGAGGAGTAACAAATAACAAGCTAACACCGAGGTCAAGTAATGAATATACATGAATAGAAAAGGCTTTCAACATACCGTTCACCACATCGGGGGAAGTCTCTTCTCACCTCTAGAGCTGAGACCATAAAAGCTATTTTTCTTTGAAGCGTCATTAGAACCAGTTGCTTGATCAATCTCCTTATCTTGCACCTTCCCATTTGGCAATCTCGAACATTGTTTCAACTTTTATCACAACAAACAATATTATCCATTCCCTTAAGCAATCACCATAGTGCATCTTGCAACACCTTCCCCAAGTTGTCTTGTTGATTGGTGAACTAGTATCCCTTCCCTTTTTTGACTAAGGGTTAGACACCTATCATACCTAGACTTATGGAACTTGGAAGGCCTTGGTTAAAAACCCTCTTTTTGAACAAAGTCTTGTCTTTGATATCAAGCGTACCATTTGAAGAACCACTATTAATAGATCTTGACCTTTTTGCATCTATACTTATTCTCTTAGTCCTTGCCTCTTCCACTTCTTGAGCATGAACAATGAGATGCGAAATGTTCAGATTTTAATGTATCATAGCTAAATAACACTCTTCTTGCAAGTCCTCTGACACTCCAATCAAAAAATGGTTCATTTCATCCCTAGGATTAGAAACAGAAAAATGGTGCATACTTTGACAATTTATTGAAAATCATAGACTATTCAAGTACACTTATACCTTCTTGAAGAACGTTGATGAACTCCACCACTTTGGATTCCCTCTTATCCTTAGGAAAAAACCTATCAAGAAAAGCCTTCTTGAAAATCTCCCAAGTCACTAGTCCACCCTTTAAAGGCATACAATCTCTCCATTGGATGTACTAAGTTTGGGCCACATCTTTGAGTTTGTAAGTGTCTAACTCGGCCTTCTCACTAGTAGTCAACCCCATAGCATAAATTATGTCATAGATTTTATCAAATAACTCTAACCGGTCTTCTTAACCCTTAGACCCATAGAAAGTAGGGGGATTCATCCTAGTGAAATCCCCCAAACGGGAGGCCATGGTACAAATATATTGGTTGGCTCAGTCAAAACCTCTCGATTAGCTTGGGCCAACATGGCTTGATCTTGGATAGTGACAGCTTGTTCTTGAGTAGTAATGGATTGGGACATGTAAAGAATATCAACCCTTATGTCACCATCTGTCAAATGAGGAGGATTGACTGGAGCTTGGTCATAATTAGCATCTTCTTCAAGGGGAGGACTTCATCACCATTGGGAGGAATTCCCGCATTGGCTATCTCTTCTTCATTTCTTTATGTCGTGTTATATATATTCATTTCCCATAATAACAATAAAAGGAATACATGTTAAAAGAACGTAGAGTCAAAACTTTAGAGGCATGATATTGTACTTCCAAGGAAGTGAGAGTTACCTAAGAGTCACAGAGGCTCCTAATTATAAATGTATTGAGCTTCACAATTATGCGTAGGAATCTAAAAATATGTGGTTGAGAGATACATCGACTATAAGATACATAACCTCTTTCTCTTATGCCAAGTTTGCCACATCCGGGGAACACCCCCTAGACATAACCGGCTTCCTCCTCCTCCTAAAGGACTAAGACAATCCTCTTAGCTTAAATCAATGCATTCATAGGTTAAAAATGCGATATAATAAAAACTTTCTCATTATTTCTACATTGAGGTTTACAAAGACCTTTACATACACATAATACTTAAATCGAGTATACATAGACCCTTCATATAGGCAAATAACATAGTATTCTACTTTTATTGCCCATAGATATATAAAAAATAAAATAGTTTCAAATGGATGTCTCATGTCATAACCATATAACAAATTATAATGATTTGGTCCTAGCCCATATATCAATGTAATAAAGCCAAATATAGTCAATACAATGTTTACTACTTTAATGAAAAAGAAATAACATAAAAGTCTTAAAACTAGAAAAACATTATAAGCTTGATAGTGACATTTCCCTCAGAAAGTGAAGACCTACCCAACTTTGATGATTGAGAATTCAAAGTCTTCTTCAAAGTCTTCTCAAAGTCCTTCAATGACCGTAACCTAAAATATTAGGGAAAAGGGAGAAAATGGGATTAGTACACCACTTGTACTAAGTATGAGACCGTATGCGCACATATTATAAATCATGCTTCAAACAGACATTTCATTTAAACTTGCTAAAGTGTTATGCACATTCAAGAAGACCATACCAATCAATAAGATATATTCATTAACTTTTAAGCATGTACATCACAAGACCAACAATACTAGGCCTAGTCAAGTGAACATGCATATCACATAATTGAACAAATAGTCAAAGCAACTCTATCATCAAGTTATAATAGCCATAAGCGTGAATAAGAGTTCATTACAACATAATCAAAACAAGACAATCACCAAATTAATCCTATTTATTCAACAAGTGCAATGACAAAGCAAAGCCTCACAACCTTACTCAATCAAGTAATCCAACAAGAATCATAACTACGTACAACTTCGCATATCATATCATAAAGAGTACATATCATCATACTTTAATAATAAAGACAAACACATATTCATAAGCAAAACCAATCATCATATAGTATCAACAATGTGAAATATCATTATATGTATATCATGCACCATTATAAGCATATACATATATAAGAACATATTCCTAAGACTTGCTTCAAAACAAACTAGTGCAATGTTTAGTTAGAGTCTCATAGCCCTACCTAGACAAAGCTCAAACACTTAGGTCTTCCTAGTTAGAGTTCATTCCTTTAATTCATTTTACCTTTTGGGTACATCTTGTGTTAACCTACATAGACCACATGAGATAATTTGGAATCTGGTGTCGTTGAATCCTACACTAAAGGAATGCGGTGTACTTGCCAAGGTAGTACTAAAACATGAACATATCAATTATGTGGAACCTCTAGATCGTATTCCTATAGGGGAAACATATTTCAATAACTAGGAGATATAATTGGGACCCTCTTTATGATACATGCGTTATAATCTCCGATCTAAAGAATACATTAATGATCAACCTTTCCTAGGTATGAAGGGACAATCCTCACTCTATTTCACTCGCTGCTAAGCTAGTTTCCTTTTTGAAATGTCTTTAATCTCTGTATTAATAATCATGACTTAATGTAGGTCATAAGGTCTATCCTTTATATAAGAATAATCATTCTATCTTAATAAGAATTTCATGAGTATATTCCTTTCATTACAAGTCATATAAATGAGGTTAGCACATTGACATAACATATAATGATAAGACACATGTATGTTATATCCATCCTTATATTATTAAATATTAACAAACACCTCACCAAACATAGGTAAGACATTTCAGTTAAACATCATACCAACCCTATCAAGCATAATACAGGATATACTTTAATGCAATATCAACACTTTATCACAATTTACCACAAATGAAGTACAGAATAGGGATCACAAGACTTACGAAGTCTTCTTCATAATCCATCATCAAGGTCTTCACATAAGCCGTTAACTCAATGAAAAAAGGGTGTAATGTCATCATACATCAACAACCAACATGACAACAAAGCTAATTGAATCACTACTTCACAATCTACCACTAGTTCATAGCGTAATATAAGAGACATATGTGAAAGTCATAATCTAGATCAATTAACTCTAGAAATAGGATGATAGAAATATAATTAATAATAATCTATTATTAATTAAATACAATAAAATCACTACTAGTAATTCAACAAACAACCAAGTTAATTGGACCAGCATTACACAATTCATATAAAGTTCACAACCTAGCGTCAAGGGGAATAGGTCATCTTCTGCAAAATAGACCAATCAATTAAGAAATTACATAATTGACTTATAATACATGTTAATATATTAATAATATCCAAAATAATTCATCAAAAACACAATTGACAAGTTTCGAGATTGGAAAAGACCCACTTGAATTTCATACTTTCGAAATTAATATGATGGAACACTTTGGGGAAATATGTTCCAAAGGTAAAATAAATCACAGACCTTAATGTATAATGAAGATTCATTGATAAATATTGGTTATTGAATTTATATAACCCACCTTGGGCTTTAAATCTACGGACATCTTAAACATTAGAGAAAGAAGAGAGTAGGAAGAGAGTTTGGGTTTTGGGAATTATGAGAGCTTAGAAGAGTCTAATCAGGTTAGGGTGTTTATATAGGTTGTTAATTACATTAATTATACATATATAATAC
This sequence comes from Solanum lycopersicum, assembly GCF_036512215.1. NCBI lineage: Eukaryota > Viridiplantae > Streptophyta > Magnoliopsida > Solanales > Solanaceae > Solanum > Solanum lycopersicum. The sequence goes on along the minus strand of NC_090807.1, from coordinate 33,649,465 downwards.
CCTAAATAATTAATTAACCCCTAAATTAATTAATTCAAATCACATAAAATTTAGATGCCAAATGAGGCCCTCATAGATGACACCACGTCGACACCTCGTGTGTCAACTGATGGACCAAAGGAAGTTCAGAAACTTGTCATTTTTCTACCTTGTACAAATATTAAAAGTGTCCAACGATGTAGTAAACTGACATCTCCGTTGATTGGATTACGAACCGTCTATGGCAACCGTCTGTGAAATATGCCTTAGGTAGCTTCTTGCCATTTTGCAAAGGGTCCTCCTCAAGTGCCCTTGGCTGGTTCTTGGGGAGTCGTGCCCAGAAGTTTTTACAATGAACTATACTTGTTACACACCCTTCCCCCAATTTTCATAATTTTCCAATTGCTAAAAGGTAGTCCAATAGGCTAAGGCACACTACTACCTCATTGAACTAGTTTCCAGTTATCATGGACGTTCTTTGACGTTTCATTTTCTAATCTTTCTAAATTATTTATATTTACTAAAATAGTAATTAAAAATATGTGTAAAGCTTTTGAAACTTATGTTAGGCTGTAGAACATGCCTTATACTTTCGAAGTATTACACCTGTGCGGAAGAAGGAGGATTCGAGTGCCTTCACTATTCCATGTATTGTAGGCTTGCTACACTTTGCCAAGACATTGGGTGATCTTTGTGCGAGAATAAATGTCATGTCATTTTCAATTTTTAAGAATTTAGTCTTTGGGGACTCAAAGCCTACCATTTTGTGGTTACTGATTACCGATAGACCTATGAAAAGGCGTATAGATGTACTACATGATATAGTTGTTAAAGTGGAGTCTTTCAAATTTTCGTCCGACTTTGTGATTCTTGATAATGATGTTAACTTTGAGGTTCACATTATCGTAGGAATACTATTCGTACACACTGGTTATTCATTAGTCGATATAAAAAAAGGCACATGAATTTTAGGTTTAACTGTGAAGAAGCAACTTTCAATATCCTTAAGTCCATGCAGTAGAGTGGTTAGATCCAAACGGTATATCGTATGACCTAAAGATTTGAGAGTGGATCAGAAGTTAGAATTGAAGAGAGATTAGATGTTGAGGCGTTATAAGTTGTCATCGTGAATTTCGACACAGATGGTATTGAAAAGTATAATGAGTTTGTGGCCACACTTGAAGAAAACAAATATCGATTAAAGCTGATGTAGTTGGAGGTTGACATGAAGAATCGCGAGTACCCACATGTGATACCATCTATTATTGGAGGGACCAAAATTAGAGCTTAAGTGTCTACCACGACATTGAGGTATGTGTTTCTGGGTAGAGATCACACTTTTCCGGTGAATATTGCTACAGATATAAATAGGTAAAAGATAGAGTGTTTGTTGAAAGTGTTGAACAGGTTTAAGCGAGATATTAGATGGACTATTCTGGATAAGATTAGGATTTCTCTTAGTATTTGTTCCCAAAAAATCCAACTCATGCCATATCAGAAGCCTAGTATTGAGCAAAATATTTTATATGTCCTGGCTGACGGAAGCAATCGTCAATTGAAGAAGTGTAATGAACAAAACATTCCATATTTCAATTTGTTTTTCATTTAGATTTTATTTTTTATAAACAGGGTATTAAAACCTCGTTTTTGGGGTTAGGTTCTATTACTAATTTCATATATAATGTATTGGAGACTGATTTTAAAACTTTGGGAACTAATCGATTTTCAGATTTGGTTTTGAAGATTATGGTTTGAAATTCAAGTGTGTTTCTGGGCTTTTTCTTATTTCTAAGTAATTTCATGATTTTTTTCATCTAAAAATATTAATTTTGATCTTTCTAACATAGATAAAAAATCCACAACTAGGGCTGTGGGAACCTTGGGTAATTAAAAAAGTATAACTAGCAACTAAGCATTTCTTGGATTGTATTTTGCATCCATTGATAATTCTTTCATTTAGAAATCATTCTAAAGGTTGCCAACGTTATAACTCTCCTTATTGACATTTGCTGGACAATGAAGGTAGTTGATAGGAAAATAATAATGCACATAGATTTAGTGTGATACTATATAACAGGCTAGTGTCGATTGGTGTGAATAATAAGTAAGTCATACATCAATTATGATGTCTAATATGAGGTAATGGTAAGCGTTAGTAAAGTATACACACGTAGCCGGACCAATGTGCGGGGTGAAATTCACTAAATGCCAGATTAAGGATTTAGAGATACCTAACTTATCACTTTGCATGCAATATCCTAGGAAAGTATTTTTATAGCTCGGATTGCTGCATTACGAACCTGCGGGGAACACATACACCCTATTTACTTTCTCATCTAGATAACAACCAAAGTCTACTTTTGTTAAATTGATAATCATAATATTCAAGGAACTTGTTTCAGAAACTCTCACCCCACCCCATTCTTTACTTGTTGCAGAAAGATATTGACTGGAAAAATATACTTGTGGTTTAAAGTTAAGTCTAAACAAGTTTTCCTCGTGGGATCAAGCCCGACCTACTAGTTGGGTTCTTTAGTTGATAGCAATTGATTGTGCCTCTTTAGAGAGGTGTAATTTAACCATATCAAATTTTGGCTCCACTGCCAGATAATTTGGATTTTAGATTAATTTTATCTACATTATTGATCTTTAGTCAATTATTTTCAAATTTTACTTTTTCATTTTGTTTTTGTTTTTCTCAAGTCTAGCTCTAGTGTAATCGAAGTACACAAAGCCGAGGAGAACCACTCACTCCATGCAATCACAAATTGAATAGAAATTTAACGAGGATGGAGAGTCAAGGGTCTTAGCTAACTAAAATAGAGGGAATGTAGGTTATAGAGCAGCCGTGCAACCTCTAATACTAGTTGGTGCAAACAATAATGATCCGATTGAGAATCAGTTAGGAGATTCCTTGAGGATGCAACCTTCAGCACCCCACAACCTCATGAGAAGCAACGCAAACATTACTGATTATAATAAATCTCTTTTCCTACCCCAACTTCCTCAAGGGCTCAATGTCGTGGTGAAGAGTAGCCTGATCAAGATGCTTACTATGAGGGGTTTATTTTCGGGACTACCATGGAAAGATGCACATGCTCGTATATCTAAATTAAGGGATGTTTGTGAAGGTTGCATGCGTAGACTAGATTTGGACTAGATGTCATCAGGTTGTGAGTATTCTAACTATAACTAATAGCTGAGGCTTATATATGGTTAACTGAGTTTTCCTGCAACTCAATCCATACCTTAGGTCAATTAAGTGATGTATTCTTAGCAACGTAGCATCCAGTATAAAAGAACTCAATCATAAGGACAATGTGACCAATTTTGTGGCATTACCATGAGAGTCAATAAGTAGTTCTTGCGAAAGATTTAGTACATTCCTGAGGGATGCCCCGAATAACCATATTTAGTATGAGTAAATAAAGGAGTACTTTTACGAAGATCAAGATTACAATAATAATGAGGTGCTCGATACTATTGCGGGTATCTCCTATAGGGAATGCACATATGGTAAGATTGCAGATAAGTTGGAGAACATATCTCACCACAATAAAGGTTGGAGCACTAGAAAGTCAAACACTAGGAGAAACACGTTCGCTGTTGAGGCTACAAACAATCAATCTGCACATGAGATTAGTGAAGAGATGGCACAGATCAGAAGATTTGGGTTTTTCTTGAAGCATGTGAGCAGGCCTATAGAAAAGGTGAATACATTAAAATATTTTACTAGACCCCCACCACCAACAGAAAAATATTATGATGAAGTGGATGCGTATGAAGTTAATTTAAGACAAGGGGTTTCTGACCAACACCCTCGGTTATAACACGGATAATTGGAGCCAAGGTCAAGGAAATGAAGGTCCAAATTACGGTAACTACAACTGAGAGGGTCAATTTGTCTGATATGGAAACTATAACTCTGACAACATGTTCAACTGGAAAATTAGTAGTAATAGGAAGGATCGTGTTTGACCATATGTTCATCCTAAGAATCAAAAAGGTTCTCTTAAGGAAGGTAGAGGTAGTATGGAACTAATTAAGATATGATGAAGATGATGAAGATCACGTTTGAGGCGACATATGAGAATGTCAAGGAAATAAGAAGTGACTATCTATCTAGCATTAGACAATAATCGGATGCACATGCTGTCTTGATATAGTATCTTGAGCTTTAGATGACTTAGTTGTCTACTACTGTGAACCCACGTAAACCTAATACTCCCAATCAACACTATCCTGAACCCAAATAACGATGGGCATTGCATGGAAGTCACTACCCGAGGAGGTAAGCATACCACTGATCCATCTATATTGTCTATAGTAAAAGGTGATATGAGAAAGGAATACGATGTAGTAGAAGCTAGTGGAGAGTAGGGTGATGCAACAAAGAAATAATCATATTTATCTTAGAAAGTTGTCCCCATCCCTAGACCTCTACTACCATTTCCATATAGATAAGTCAAGAAAAAGTAAGAGGGTAAATATCGTCGAATTATCACTATGTTGAAATAGTTTTCCATTAATGTTCAATTGATAGATGCTTTAGAGAAAATACCCAATTATGATAAGTGTATCAAGGATATGGTGACAAAGTATAGGTCGGTGTGTTTTGAAGATGATGACAGAATGCGGCACCGTAGTGCTATTGCTACAAGTTATCTTATGCAGAAGAAGGAGGATTTGGCTTCTTTCACTATTCCATGTACGATAGAGTTGCTTCATTTTTCTAAGATGTTGTGTGATCTTGGTGAGAGCATAAATCTCATGCCACTATTCCTTCATATGAAGCTACGCTAAAGGGACCCAATGCCTACTACGATGTGATTACTGATGGATGATTAAACTGTAAATAGGCTCATAGGTGTACTCCATGATGTGCTTATTAAAGTGGAATGGTTCATCTTTCTGAAAGATTAATTTATTCTTAACTGTGAGGTTGATTTTGAGGTCCCCATTATTCTAAGGAGACCATTTCGTATCACGGGGTGTGCAATAGTCGATATAGATAAAGGGTTGATGATGTTTTGGTTTAACAATGAAGAAGCAACATTTAATATCTGTAGGTCTATGAAGTAGAGTGGTTAACCTTAAACGGAATGCAATATCCTACAAAGTTAAGAATGTATCCGAAGTGCAAATAGAAGAGGGACTAAGTGTTGAGGCACTAGCAGCGATCATCATGAATTTTTACAATGATGTTATTGAAGAGTATGATGCTTTGGTGGTTGCACCTGAATGGAACGAATATCGGTCTAAGCTTAAGAAGTTGAAGTTTGACATGAAAAATCACACGTTTCTACCTTCAAGTCATATATTATGGAAGCACCGAAAGTAGAACTTAAGGATCTACCACCCCATTTTAAGTATGTGTTTTTTAGGTGGAGATTCTACTTTGCTGATGATTATTAAAGAAGATTTAAATGGGTAACAAGTAGAGTGCTTAGTGGCAATGATGAAGAGGTTCAAGTGATCCATTGGATGGACTATTGCATATATTATTTTGATATCTACCGATAATTTTTCCCACAAAATAAAACTCATGTCAGATCCTAAACCGAGTATGGAGAACCAAAGAATGTTGACTCCACCAATGCAAGAAGTAGTGAAAAAGGAGACAATCAAGTGGTTTGATACTAGGGTCATTTATCATGTAACATAAAATTGTTAGGTGTGTCCTATTAAGTTTGTGCCTAAAAACGGTTGGATGACTTTGGTACCTAATGAAAGGAATGAGCTTGTTCTGATGAGGCAAGTAACGTGTTGTATTATTTACATGGATTACCGAATGTTGAATTATTGGAATAGAAAGGACAATTTATCCATGACATTCATGGACTAGATGTTAGAAAGACTTGTATGAAAGGGTTTCTATTGCTTTATTGATGTATATTCGGGCTACAACCACATCTTTATTGTCCTAAAAGATTATTAAAAGACCACCTTCACTTGTACTTATGGGATTTTTGCATTCAAAAGAATGTCATTTTTAATATGTAATGCGCTGACTACCTTTAGCTAGTATGATGTCGATATTTCAATATATTGTGGAGAAAAATGTTGAGGTGTTTATGGATGATTTTTCTGTGGTTGGTGACTCCTTTGATCGGTGCTTTAATAATTTAGTTTAGGTATGAGATATGAAGATTGTAATTTTGTGCTCAATTGGGAGAAAAGTAACTTTATGGTGAAAGAAGGAATAGTTTTGGGCCATGAATCTCAAAGAAGGGGATAGAGGTTGATCGTGCAAAAGTTGAAGTGATAGCGAAGCTTCCTCCACCAATCTTTATCAAGGGTGTGAGGAGTTTTTCTGGACATTCTTGATTTTATCGAAGGCTTATTAAGGATTTTTCTAAAATTTCAAATCCTTAGTGAAAATTACTCAAGAAAGAATGTATGTTCTATTTTGATGAATCACGTTTGAAATCATTTAATGTTTTAAAGAAAAGTTGGTGTTTGCTCCCATTATTATTTCATTAAATTGCAGTGAGCCATTTGAGGAGATGTGTGATCCGAGTGGGGTTGAACTTGATGTGTTACTGGAATAGATAAGGGATAAAATCCTTCACCCCATCTACTATATGAGTAAATACCTAAATAAAGCCCAAAATAACTACACTGTAACTAAACAAGAATATCTTATGATTGTGTGTGCATTAGAGAAATTTTACTCCTATTTTATGTGCACGAGGGTCAAAATACATAACGACCATTCTTCTATGAGATATGTGATGGAAAAGAATGATGGAAATCCAAGGTTGATCAGATGGGTATTGTTGCGACAAGAATTTTATTTTGAGGTAAAATAAAGAAATGGTACTGAAAATCAAGTGGTTGAACACTTTTCTAGATTGGAGGATAAAGCTATGAGTGATTTGGGGGAAAAGGCTGAATTTATGGAACAATCCCAGATTAGCATGTAGTGTGTCACATATGAGGAGCACCTCCAAGAAGTAACATGGAGTACTTGACCTCTCGAAGGTCTTATACAAGCCCATAGTTATTATTCATCGCATTGTCATAGTAAATTTACAGGAAAATTTATAAATTTTCATAGCACATCATATGTTAGAAACATCACTTCATATCTATAGCTATATATATATATATATATATATATATATATATATATATATATATATATATATATATATATATATAAAATACAATTCATAATAATTTTAAGAACCTAAGTCTCTTTGCCATATTATACTCAACAACTTTAGAGTACATTAGGGACACGTCCTTTAAAACATAAACCATTAATATCATACTAATTTATACAATCTAAAGTAAACCATAGTTTAGGAGATAATTCGAACTTAAGGATTCCTTTCATTAATCTTGGGAACCATCTATCAAGCTATTCAACATTAGAAACATCCTTTAATAATCCATAACCTACAATTGTGTAAAAAGTATAGAAGAATGGTATTAGTAAAAGAATGCACTAAGTATATATGACAACCATACAAAAACATTCACTTAAAAGGAAAATTTTCTTTAATTTATACATCATCACTTTTTGAGTAAATCTTCATAAAAAAATTCATAAAATAGAATTTATATCATTCGCATACTTCATATAAACATATTAAATGCAAAACATTACATAAGATCACATATAGAATATATGACATTTTTGTGTCACATTAATGTGAGCCTTAATCATAAACATTGAGCATTAGTTCCTTTTATTCATTAACTTCCCAAGTAACCCCCTAGAGTTATTTGGTGCAATGTATCACCTTAAGGTCACAAAAAATCATACATATAATTTACACAAGGCAACACATACCATCAAAGGAGTTTAGTACAACATAGATATATTTTAGTCAATACCATAGGACAATTACAGTGAGCTACTTTCAACTTACAACTATAATGACTTTACTTTACATACATCATTAATATACTTTGTTCATGACCACAATATTAGTCTACTAGTTCTATGAACATATGAAGCCCCATAACCCCATACATTATTACTAAACCCTTTATGAGACCATAAAACTTAACATTCCATTCATCAACATAACAAGTAAAGGTAACTTCATTAAAGCGACTCAAGACCTTCACATATGAAGATAATTTCATATACGCTCATACCATGCATTTCATCACAACAAGTGGGCCAACATTACAGAGTCATGCGTACGGACATAAACATAATCATACACATTAGGTCACATTTCTAGGACTTCCTAATGATCTACTTGTGCAATGTCTACACGGGTTCATTACTTCCACCTATCCTAAGTAACTTCCCTTATGTCCTCCTAGTTAGGATCCTATTCATTTATTTCCATTGTCCATTTAGCTTTACGGAAACTATAGCCTTAAACAACACTAAGACGATGGGTGATAAACATGGAATTTGGTGTTGTAGAGCCTTACACCAATGTAAGGTTTTCCTACCTATACAAGTTAGAATATTAACAAACATCCTATCATCCTTAGTGAATTCACTTTACTAGATCCTATGTGACAATCATAGTTTATGGAACTAAGAGATAGGTCTTCCCTCTTCATACCACTTGGTAATTAGGGCCTCCTCTCATGTGAAAACATGGGTTAATCCTTCTTCATGGGAACTCAAAACCTCATGTGGATCCATATCTGAGTATTCCTCTAAGGGAAGTCACAACTCTATAAGGGAAAAATGGTGAATCTAACTCCAAGGGAAGTCAACACCTTCCAATGTCAAGTACACTTGGTTCTAAGCTAAGTTCCTTTTATTGAAAAGCCATAATTACATTTATTTATAAAACATAGGCTTAGGATATTCGTTCCTCATTTGATTATAGCAAATTCAAGCACTTATACAGTTTTAGATTATTCTTGGGCACACCTCTCAATATCGCTGCATTACCTAGATCATTATTCATGTGTGTGTGCATTTATATGTGAGCAAACCTTTCACATACCACATAATGTAACAAATGTTCATATATGAATGCATAAGTCTATAGGTGGACCTATATGATCAATCCTTTAGTAACAACACTCCAAGAAACTATGCACATTCATACTTCATCATATCATATACTGAATATCATATCATATAAATCATATTCATAACATGTTCATACAATCCCAGTCACGTCCTTAGAAGACCATCCTAGAAACTATCCCATCACGTTAAACATGTGCAATACATAGTCAAAGTCCCATACCCTTGCCTTTGTTAGTACATCTATCAACACATCCTAGTTAATGATACATCACACAACATCATAGAATTATTATAATAACATAAGAATCATTTATTTTAGACTTACAACATTCTTATAGTAAGCCTTAGTATTTATGCACATATGTTAGATTTACATCACATATAGCATTATAAGAATCCATCATAGGAAGAAAGTACATATAACCTTAACATAGTCAATTACATGCTCATAACAATAGTAACATCACCTAGATCACAACAAGAGAAGAAGGCTAGGCACAAGTTACACATAACTGATCATCATAACCACTACTTCATATAATAATCAATTTTCCTTAAAGTCCATGTTCAACACATATATAATGACAACAACGTTAATGCCTCCACCATAATTTGACCAAACCACATAAAGTCATACCAGGCTTTATCAACTATATTATTATAGAAAAGTAGAAGAGATAAGTGTTCTTACCGATTTCAGACCCTTTGATCAGCATTGATAAGTACAAATTTATTATCAACAATTCATACATAGGGAAGAAGCTATATGTACTTCAATCATAAAAGAAATTCTCTTCAAGTTGCTACAAGATCATACTATAAGATAATACAACGTATCTAATATGTACTAGAAAGTATAGAGTCTTAGATCATCAACTAACCTCCCTAGTTTAGTTCATCACTGAAAGTTTGTCAATAATGACATTGAGGGCAGTATCTAAAAAGATATAAATCAAATCTAAATCATGCTTCATCTATTCCAGAATTAAGATCACATAATATTCATTACGACACTGAAATTATAGGCTAGAAGAACCTAGATCAATTCACACCAAGACTCCTTTTCTAAGACCATTAAGAATTTATACCCACGACTATAATATAAACATAAGGCAGTAGTTAAGGAAATCATAATCTACACAAAATCCTACTACAATTTGCCATAACCTGTAGATCACAATGAACATGCTATTCTAGACATCAATGGAAAAATAGAAGATTCATAGTCTAATAAACATTGATACATATGAATCACTTATTTAAAATTCATCAATAATATCCAAGAATGACAGTAGACACAACAAACCCCACACAATCAAATTCCACATTAATTCATTAAGAGTTCAATGTCATAGTGAATTTGTCACGACCCAAACCGGGTTGCGACTGGCACCCACACTTACCCTCCTATGTGAGCGAACCAACCAATCTAACCTTAACATTTCAATATAATATCAATAGAAAGTAATGCGGAAGACTTAAACTCATTAAATAAAGACCAATTCATTAACTTCTAAAATTCAACATCTATTGTTGCCCCAAAATCTGGAAGTCATCATCACAAGAACATCTACGATCAAATGACTAAAGTAAGAATATTCTAAAAGCTAAAAATACATAAGAAGCTAGTCCATGTCGGAAGTTCAAGGCATCAAGACTTGAAGAAGAAGATCAAGTCCAAGCTAGAAGCATTAGCTCACCCTGAATTTCTGATGTAGTAAGACTGGCTTGAATTACTGTTGAGTTGAAGACGATGACACGTTTGCTGCACTCCACAAATAAACAAGAAGAAAACATAAAAGTAGGGGTCAGTACAAAACACGGTTACTGAGTAGATATCATCGGCCAACTCAAAATAATAAACAATATATACCAAGTAATATCATAAAATCAACTATGATACTCAACATGTAGCAACAACAAGTACTATATCATTAATAATTACCATCAAGTTCACACATGAGGACTCAAGCCTCAATACCATACTCATTTGGGAATTATGTTCTTTAGATTGAGTATATTAACATCTTTCAAGATTCATTATCTTTATATCTCTTGTGTCGGTACGTGACACTCCGCTCCCTCATATTCATTAATCCTCTTGTGTCGGTACGTGATACTCCGATCCCCTAAATCTACGTGTCGGTTCGTGACACCCGATCCCCTAATTCTACGTGTCGGTTCGTGACACCCGATCCCCTAAATCTACGTGTCGGTTCGTGACACCCGATCCCCTAAATCTACGTGTCGGTTCGTGACACCCGATCCTCTAAATCTACGTGTCGGTTCGTGACACCCGATCCCCTAATTCTACGTGTCGGTTCGTGACACCCGATCCCCTAAAACTACGTGTCGGTTCGTGACACCCGATCTCCTAAATCTACGTGTCGGTTCGTGACACCCGATCCCCTAAATCTACGTGTTTGTTCATGACACCCGATCCCCTAATTCTACGTGTCGGTTCGTGACACCCGATCCCCTAAATCTACGTGTCGGTTCGTGACACCCAATCCCCTAATCTCTTTCTATCAATTCATCAAGTCTTCTTTCTCACCAAGGCATCATCAATCTCATTACTTTAGTTCATCAAGCCTTCTTTTATATCAAGGCATCATCATTAACAAGAGATTAGGTTTTTATCAAGATTTGGGATTCAATAGCTTCATCATGTTTAATTTAATCACATTTATATAATCACGTTCATGCATGCATACAATTAAGCACATAGCAGGGTTTTACAATACTACCAATACATATCACTCTCTATTAAGAGTTTACTATGAAAGCATGAAAACCATAACCTACCTCCACCGGAGATTCATGATCAAGCAAGAAATTTCCCAAGCTTTGTGTTTTTCCTCTCGTTCGATCCTCTCTCTCGTTCAACTTTCCCTCTCTTTCTCTTGTTCTTTCTATTTTCTTTATTCAAACCCTCTTTCTTTTACCCTAATTAGTATTTAATTAAGAATAAAAGATGGCAATAATAACCCACTAATTAACTTAAGGTTACCTCTTTTAACCCCCAAGTAATTAGACTTATTAACATTAACCCGCTAACTTTATAATTAAAGCAAGAATAGTCAAAAACATCCCTTAAAACGTATCAAGAAATCCGACCTGGACTGGGAGTGCACAACCTGTGACGGGCCGTCGTGCCTGCGACGGTCCGTCCTGCAGGTCGTCGCAAAGTTCAGAGACCCAAATTTCCACCAAGGGTCTGTGACGGTCGGTCACACCTGTGACGGTCCGTCTAGCCTTTTCGTTACGAAGTTCAGAGAGTCGATTTTCAGTACCCAATTTTCAATTTTTCTAAGTGTTTTGAAACGAGACCCTGCGACGGTCTGTCGTGCCCATGACGCCCCGTCGTTGGGTCCGTCGCCTCAGCCTGTTTTCCAGAATAAAATCTGCTGCTCAAAACGACTAAACAGGTCGTTACAATAGATACCAATTTACCCATCGTTCGTCCCCGAACGATCAAAAGAAGGAAAACAAGGGCGAAAAGGAGTACCTGAATCTCTAAACAGATGTGGGATTTTTTCTCGCATATCCGCCTCCATCTCCCAAGTGGCTTCTTCAACGGGTCGATTCTTCCATTGCACCTTGATGGATGCAATCTCTCTTGACCTCAACTTGCGAACTTCTCTATCTAAAATAGCAACAGGCTCCTCCTCACAAGACAAGTTCTCATCAAGCAAAACATAATCCCAACGGATAATGTAGTTTCCATCCCCATGGTATCTTTTCAACATCGACACATGGAATACCGGATGTACTCAGGACAGCCCTGGAGGCAAGGCTAACTCATAATCCACCTCTCCTACTCGCTTAAGTACTTCAAATGGTCCAATGTACCTTGGACTTAGTTTACCCCTTTTTCCAAACCGTATCACCCCTTTCATGGGCAAAACTTTCAAGAAGACTTGTTCACCCTCCATGAACTCTAAGTCTCTAACCTTTCGATCTGCATATTCTTTTTGTCTACTTTGCGCCACTAGAAGCTTTTCTTGAATAGACTTCACTTTCTCTATCGAATCCCTCAAAAGGTCAGTACCCCAAGGTCTTACCTCGAACGCATCAAACCAACCAATGGGAGACCTACATCTCCTATCATACAATGCTTCAAATGGAGCCATATCAATGCTTGAGTGATAGCTATTATTGTATGAAAACTCCGCTAAGGGTAGGAAGCTATCCCAATAGCCACCAAACTCTATCACACATGCACGAAGCATATCTTCCAACATTTGAATCGTTCTCTCAGACTGCCCATCGGTCTGAGGATGGAACATAGTACTAAGGTCTAACCTAGTACCCAATTCCGCATGCAATGTTTTCCAAAACTTAGAAGTAAACTGCGTACCTCTATCTGATATGATGGATAGTGGAACCACATGCAATCGCACCACTTCCGAGATGTAAAGTTTGGCTAACTTCTCTGCATTGTAAGTCACCTTGACCAGAATGAAGTGATCAGACTTAGTTAACCTATCAACAATTACCCAAATAGAATCAAACTTTCCCAATGTCTTGGGAAGACCAACCACAAAGTCCATTGCAATTCTCTCCCACTTCCATTCCGGAATGGGCATTCTCTGAAGTGTTCCTCCGGGCCGCTGGTGTTCATACTTTACTTGTTGATAGTTTGGACACTTGGCAATAAAGTCAACAATATCACGCTTCATTTTACTCCACCAAAAGTGTTGCTTTAGGTCACGATACATCTTGGTTGCGCCCAGATGTATAGAATACCTTGAACTATGAGCCTCTGTCAGAATAGTGTTGATCAAACCATCGACACGGGGTACACATACCCTTCCCTTGATCCTCAAAACACCTTCCTCATCAATTTGTGCTTCCTTACCCTCTCCTCGCAATACCTTATCTTGAATTCTGCGTAGTTTCTCATCATCAGACTGTCTTCCCTTAATCTTGTCAAGAAAGGAAGATCTTGCCTCCACAGAAGCCAACAACCCTCCCTTCTCATTTACTTCTAATCTCATCAAGTAATTAGATAGAGTCTGAATCTCTCTAGCCAGTGGGTGTCTAGAAGCTTTCAAGTGAGCTAGACTTCCCATGCTTCCCGCCTTTCTACTTAAAGCATCCGCTACAACATTCGCCTTCCCCGGATGATACAAGATAGTGATATCGTAGTCCTTTAGTAACTCCATCCATCTCCTTTGTCTTAAGTTCAAATCTTTCTGAGTAAAGAGATACTGAAGGCTACGATGATCCGTGTAGACCTCACACTTAACCCCATATAGATAGTGTCTCCATTGTTTTAATGCAAACACTACCGCAGCCAATTCCAAGTCGTGGGTTGGATAGTTACGTTCATGCACCTTTAATTGCCTTGAAGCATAAGCAATCACACTCTTCTCTTGCATTAGTACTGCACCCAAACCAGAATAGGATGCATCACAATAAACAATGAAGTTCTTACCCTCTACTGGAAAGGTAAGGATAGGTGCGGTAGTCAACAAAGTCTTGAGCTTCTGAAAGCTTTCCTCACATTCGTCCGACCATACAAATGGAACATTCTGCTTAGTCAAGTTCGTCAGTTGGGAAGCAATAGAAGAGAATCCATTGACGAATCGGCGGTAGTAGCTAGCTAACCCAACAAAGCTCCTTATTTCTGACACATTAGTAGGTCTTACCCAATTCTTCACTGTCTCAATCTTAGAAGGATCCAACATCACTCCTTATTTAGAAACCACGTGTCCCAAGAAGGACACTGCATCTAGCCAAAACTCACACTTAGAGAACTTGGCATAAAGCTTTTTCTCCCTCAACATTTCAAATACCATTCTCAAATGCTCTTCATGTTCCTTCTTGCTCTTTGAGTATAGCAATATTTCATCAATAAATACGATCACGAAGAGATCCAAATATGGCTTAAAAATCCCGTTCATCAAGCTCATGAATGCAGCAGGGGCATTTGTAAGACCAAAAGACATCACTACAAACTCGTAATGCCCATACCTCGTTCGAAAAGCAGTCTTTGGCACATCCGTTGCCCGTATTTTCAATTGATGATAACCGGATCTCAAGTCAATCTTAGAGAAGACACAAGCACCTTGTAACTGATCGAACAAGTCATCAATGCGAGGAAGAGGATACTTGTTCTTTATGGTTACCTTATTCAGTTGTCTGTAGTCTATGCACATTCGAAAACTCCCATCCTTCTTCTTCACAATCAAAACCGGAGCACCCCAAGGAGATGCACTTGGTCTAATAAAGCCTTTGTTTAACAACTCTTGAAGTTGGGCTTTTAACTCTCTTAACTACGCGGGAGCCATTCTATAAGGGGGTATAGAAATGGGGCGTGTGCCCGGTTTAAGATCGATACAGAAGTCAATATCCCTATCTGGTGGCATACCAGGAAGATCTGCAGGGAACACATCAAAAAACTCGCGGACTACCAAAACCGACTCAATCGAAGGTACTTGGGTAGTGTAATCCTTGAGATGTGCCAAGAAAGCTAAACACCCTTTACTAACCATTTTCTTAGCACGAAGAAAGGAGATGATACGCACCGGATTGGAAGTGTAGTCACCCTCCCACACTAACGGATCTATCCCAGGCTTGGCTAACGTCACCGTTTTAGCATTACAATCCAAGAACGCAAATTGCGGAGAAAGCCAAGTCATACCCAGAATTACATCAAAATCAACCATTTCTAAGATAACCAAGTCTACATAAGTATTGCTCCCCACAAAAGTTACAAGACAAGACCTATACACCTTTTCAACTATCACAGACTCACCCACCGGAGTAGAAACACAAATAGGTATGTCAAGCGATTCACAACGTAAATTAAGACCATTAGCAAATGCGGAGGATACATAAGAAAATATGGATCCGGGATCAAATAATACAGAAGCTATGCAATCACAAACCAAAAGATTACCTGTGATGACAACATCAGATGCCTCCGCTTCAGACCGCCTAGGGAAAGCGTAACAATGGGCCCTATCGTTCGTCTGTCCGTTGCCCTTGCCATGTTGTGATGTAGTGGCTCCAGTTTTCCCATCACCTCGGCCATTTTGGTGACAACCATTTCCTCGACCACCACGCCCTCCAGAAAAACGGCCTCTACCATGACCTCCTCTACCTCTAGCTATTGGGGGTCTGTAACTCTGTTTTGGACAATTTCTCCTAATATGTCCAGTCTCCCCACATCCGTAACACTCTCTGGTGTCAAGCATAGGTCTCTCGGAGAAGTGTTGACCGGTCTGAGGTGGTCCCCCAACTACAGTCTGTAGTGAAGACTGAATTGGTCGGACTGAGTAACTTCCCGAACCCTGTCCTCTAGTGTAAGTACCATTAAAATCACCTCCCTTTCGAAACCTTTTTGATGTCGATGTCGTAGTGAAGTCGTCTGGCTTCACTCCTTCCACTTCTATCACAAAGTCTACCACCTCTTGGAAGGATTTTGTCGTTGCCGCTATCTGTAAGGCCGAAATCCGCAATTTTGACCTCAACCCCTTCACAAACCGGCGAATTCGCTCTTGTGGACTAAAATATAGCTGGGTGGCATACCGGGATAATGCACGAAACTTAGCCTCATATGCATTGACCGACATCCTACCTTGCTCTAGGCTCAAGAACTCATCCCTTTTCCTATCCCTCAAAGTTCGGGGGATATACTTCTCCATAAACAAGCTAGAGAATGAGGCCCAAGTCATAGGTGGTGCCTCTATTGGTTGACACTTGATATGTGACCGCCACCACATTTTGGCGTTCCCTTGAAACTAATAAGTCACAAACTCCACACTAAACCGTTCTACTATACCCATCTTGTGTAGTAGCTCGTGACAGTCAACGAGAAAATCATAAGCATCCTCCGATTCAGCACCCTTGAAGACCGGAGGTTTCAATTTCAAGAACTTACTGAAAAGTTCATGCTGATCATTTGTCATTATAGGCCCAGTAGTCAGACGTGGAAATGTGCCTATGTCCAATGAGGCCTCCATACGAGGAGCCATAGTGGCTGCATGTTATACTTCTGAAACCGGAGGTGTTGGCGCAGAAAACACTGGAGGTGCCTGACCTTGATCAGATAACCCGCTAAGATAAGCCAGAACCTGATTGATCATCTCTGGGGTAGGTTGGGGTGGCATTTCTTCATTTTGCACTTGTTCAGTTTCCCCATCCTCCCCTTCTCTTATTACTTACTCAGTCGGTGGAGGAGTCACTGCCCTAGTATAAGATGGGCTAGGTTCTCGTCCTCTTCCCCTAGAGGACGTCCTCCCACGACCTCTACCACGGCCCCTTGCCGCTGTTCTTCCTCGAGCTACAGCCCCAGTGGCTGGTTCAGTTGTTTATTGTCTGGCCAGTGTTGGTGTTGGCGTAGTTGTTGCTCTAGTTCTAACCATCTGCGAAAGAGAGTGAAGATGGTCAGATACCAATTCGTATCGCCTAGATACCAATTGGACTCAAGTAGTAGCACGAAAGAAAGAATGAAAGAGTGAAATTTTCCTAAAGTCTTATAGCCTCTCAAGGAAAAGTAAAGGCGTCCCCCTACCGTTCCTTAAGACTCTACTAGACCTGTTCTTGTGTGATGAGACCAACGAACCTAATGCTCTGATACCAAGTTTGTCACAACCCAAACCGGGTTGGGACTGGCACCCACACTTACCCTCCTATGTGAGCGAACCAACCAATCTAACCTTAACATTTCCATATATTATCAACAGAAAGTAATGCGGAAGACTTAAACTCATTAAATAAAGACCAATTCATTAACTTCTAAAATTCAACATCTATTATTCCCCCAAATTCTGGAAGTCATCATCACAAGAACATCTACGATCAAATGACTAAACTAAAAATATTCTAAAAGCTAAAAATACATAAGAAGCTAGTCCATGCCGGAAGTTCAAGGCATCAAGACTTGAAGAAGAAGATCCAGTCCAAGCTAGAAGAATTAGCTCACCCTGAATTTCTGATGTAGTAAGACTGCTTGAATTACTGTTGAGTTGAAGACGATGGCACGTTTGCTGCACTCCACAAATAAACAAGAAGAAAACATAAAAGTAGGGGTCAGTACAAAACACGGGTACTGAGTAGATATCATCGGCCAACTCAAAATAAAAAACAATATATACCAAGTAATATCATAAAATCAACTATGATACTCAACATGTAGCAACAACAACTACTATATCATTAATAATTACCATCAAGTTCACACATGAGGACTCAAGCCTCAATACCATACTCATTTGGGAATTATGTTCTTTAGATTGAGTATATTAACATCTTTCAAGATTCATTATCTTTATTTCTCTTGTGTCGGTACGTGACACTCCGCTCCCTCATATTCATTAATCCTCTTGTGTCGGTACGTGACACTCCGATCCCCTAAATCTACGTGTCGGTTCGTGACACCCGATCCCCTAATTCTACGTGTCGGTTCGTGACACCCGATCCCCTAAATCTACGTGTCGGTTCGTGACACCCGATCCCCTAAATCTACGTGTCGGTTCGTGACACCCGATTCCCTAAATCTACGTGTCGGTTCATGACACCCGATCCCCTAATTCTACGTGTTGGTTCGTGACACCCGATCCCCTAAATCTACGTGTCGGTTCGTGACACCTGATCCCCTAATCTCTTTCTATCATTTTATCAAGTCTTCTTTCTCACCAAGGCATCATCAATCTCATTACTTTAGTTCATCAAGCCTTCTTTTATATCAAGGCATCATCATTAACAAGAGATTAGGTTTTTATCAAGATTTGGGATTCAATAGCTTCATCATGTTTAATATAATCACAATTATATAATCATGTTCATGCATGCATACAATTAAGCACATAGCAGGGTTTTACAATACTACCAATACATATCACTCTCTATTAAGAGTTTACTATGAAAGTATGAAAACCATAACCTACCTCCACCGGAGATTCGTGATCAAGCAAGAAATTTCCCAAGCTTTGTGTTTTTCCTCTCGTTCGATCCTCTCTCTCGTTCAACTTTCGCTCTCTTTCTTTTGTTCTTTCTATTTTCTTTATTCAAACCCCCTTTCTTTTACCCTAATTAGTATATAATTAAGAATAAAAGATGGCAATAATAACCCACTAATTAACTTAAGGTTACCTCTTTTAACCCCCAAGTAATTAGACTTATTAACATTAACCCACTAACTTTATAATGAAGGCAAGAATAGTCAAAAACGTCCCTTAAAACGTATCGAGAAATCCGACCCAGACTGGGATTGCGCAACCTGTGACGGGCCGTCGTGCCTGCGACGGTCCGTCCTGCAGGTCGTCGCAAAGTTCAGAGACCCAAATTTTCACCAAGGGTCTGTGACGGTCCGTCACACCTGTGACGGTCCGTCCTGCCATTTCGTTACGAAGTTCAGAGAGTCAATTTTCAGTACCCAATTTTCAGTTTTTCTAAGTGTTTTGAAACGAGACCCTGCGACGGTCCGTCGTACCCATGACGGTCCATTGTTGGGTCCGTCGCCTGAGCCTGTTTTTGCAGAATAAAATCTGCTGCTCAAAACGACTAAACAGGTCGTTACAGAATTATCGAAACTAATTATACCTGTTCAAATTTTTAGACACTGATCCACATGGATTCTTAATCATCAATTCAACATAAATTCACGTAAGTAACAGTAGATATAACATTTTCAATGTAATAGAATAACAATTCAATCGATAACAAGTCAAGATCACAAAGCCTATGCAAGGACTAAATCGAGTTAGGGAGGAAACATGGGTTCATCATGCAATTGAATTAAAATCACGTTCAAACAAATACATTATCATCAATTCATTAATTATTTAACCATTAAAAAATTTTTGAGAAAGAACCCATGGCTAGATGTTGAAGAAAAACTTTGGTCATATTTTCTTTTTGAAAAACATTGAGATTAAATCTCTAGATTGAAGGATTACTAGAAATGAAGGATCACCATACCTTTATCTACATGATGATATCAAAAACTTGGTGAAGAAACCATATGAATCCATGCTCCAAGCTATTCTTGAGCTTCAATAACGATGGGGATTTCTAGGGAGATGATTTTTGGAGGGAAAGTTCAATTTCGTGTAGAGAGGAATGGGAATGGGTTGTTCACATTTTTAATCACTTATATACACCCATATATAGGTAGCTTAATCAATTAGATACTTGTTAGGATGTGGGATTAATTTTCCATTCATCCCTTAAATAAAACAATACGCAAGCAACAACTGTAGGCCACCATTGACGGACCATCATCATTGATGTTGGTCATTCGACTGGGAAGTCCTTTGGCTTCAGTTGTTTAATTGTTAATGATCACTTATGATTTTTAAAGGAAGTATAATTTGAGCATATCAATCATCAAGTGGTTGGGTGTTAGAGTCATTTATCCTATTTGAGATAGAAATTGGGTGTGCCATGTTCAATGCGTGCCTAAAAGGGTGGGATGATTATGGAACCTCATGAAAGAAATGCTCTTTTTCAGATACTTTCCTTGACCGGATGGAGAGTTTGCATGGAATACTGGAAGGTGAATTCTTGGATAGCAAAGGACGACTTTTTCATGCCCTTCATCGACATTCACTTGGATAGCAAAGGACGACTTTTTCATGCCTTTAATCAACATTCACTTGGATAGCAAAGGACGAATTTTTCATGCCCTTCATCAACAATCTGGTAGACAGACTTGCAGGCAAGGGTTGGTGTTTTTACCTTGATGGCTATTCCGGCTAAAAGAAAATATCTATGGCCCCGGAAGACCTAGAAAAAACCATCTTCACTTGCCCTTATGGGACTTTGGCATTCAAAAGGATGCCATTTGGGTTGTGAAACGCGCCGTCTACCTTCCAATGTTTTAGGATTTTGATATTTTATGATATCGTGGAAGAACCTATTAAGGTGTTCATGGATTATTTTTCTATTGTTTGTGACTTGTGTTTTCATTGTTTGAATAATCTTGCACAGGTACTCTAGAGATGTGAATATTGCAATTTGGTACTAAATCTGGAGAAGTGCCACTCTATGGTGGAAATAATTTTATTGTGGGGGAATCAAATCTTAGGAAAAGAGATAAAGTTTTATCGAGCAAAAGTTCTTTTGATAGAGAAGCTTTCATCATCCATATTTGTCAAGGGTGTGAGAAGTTTTCTTGGGCATGCTGGTTTTTATCGAAGGTTTATAAAGGATTTTTCAAAAGTTTCACATCCTTTGTGCAAATTTAAGAGAAGGATGGTAAGTTCTATTTTGATGAGTCCTTTGTTAGAGCATTTGGAGAGTTGAATGGGAAGTTAGTTTCTGTGCCCATTATTATTTCACCAAATCGAGGTGAGCCATTTGAGGTTATATCTGATGCAAGTGGAGTCACACTTTGTGTTATAATGGAATAGAAAAAACATAAAATCCTTCACCCTATTTATTATATAAGCAAAGCTCTAAATGAAGCCCAAAATAACTACACTTTAACTGAAAAGGATCTTTTAGACGTAGTGTTTGCATTCGGGAAATTTTGATCATATTTGCTTTGCACAAGGGTTATAGTGCATACTAACCATTCTTCATTGATCTATTTTATGGTGAAGAAGGACGCAAAGCCAAGACTGATAAGATGGGTATTATTGCTTCAAGAGTTTTATTTTGAAGAGAAGGATAAAAAAGGAACCGAAATCGAGTGGCTGACTACTTATATTTATTCGAGAATGAAGATATGTGCTAACTGGGAAAAGGGTGGTATGAATGATGTGTTTCCAGATAGCATGTATTAGCTGCTTCTCATGATCTGATCCTGCAATACACAAACTTTTCAAACAATTTTGAAACTGATTTGGTCCATTCGATTTGAATTTCAACCAAAGAAAGAAGTTCCTACACTATGAGAAGAAGTTTTTTCGTGATGATCTTTAGTTATATAAAATTTCTGTCAATGGGATTATTGATAATTATGTGATAGAGATTGAAATGTTGAGTATTCTTAAGGAGTGTCCTTCATCTCCAATTGCTTGGCACCATAGTGGTATTAGAACTGTGCACAAGATTTTGCAATGTGGGTACTATTAACCCACTGTCCATCGAGATGCTCATGGTTTTTCCAAATCATATTATTTTTACCTATAAGACGGATGAATTTCAAGGAGGCAAGAGCTTTTCATGAATCCCATTCTTGTGATCAAGTTGTTTGATGCGTGGTGTATTGAATTAATGGGCACGTTTGGGAGTTCTAATCTGATGAAGTATATTCTTATGTCAATTAACTATGCATCAAAATAAGTTAGAGTAATTGCGCTCCGCAACAATTAAGGGAAGTGTGTCACCACATTCCTAAAAGAGAATATCTTCTCCTGATGTCTTACACCTAGGGACGTTATTAACGATGGAGGTTCTCACTTTTTTAATAAGTTGTTTAATGTGCTGCTATAAAAATATGGTTTTCTCCACAATGTGGCTACTCCTTGGAACCCACATACAAGCATACAAGTTGAAGTGTCCACCTAGGAGATCACAATGATTATGGGGAAAACAATAAATGCCAATATAACGGATAAGTCGAGGAAGCTAGATAATGCTCTTTGTTCTTACCACACTACATACAAGACCCCATTGGTATGTCTCCATACCGACATGTATATTGGAAGGCTTGTCACCTATCGAATGATCTAGACCATAAGACGATGTTGGCAATAAAGAGATTGAACTTGGATTTGACAGGAGGGTTAGATCAAAAGCTAAAAGAGTTTAATGTCGATGATAAATTACATCTAAAATCCTATGAAATTCAATCATTAACAAAGATAAAGATGAACATGTATCATGATCAAATAATTGATAAGCGAGAAGTTACGGCCGGTGATCTTGTCATCCTATTCCATTTTAGGATACACTTATTTTCTGGAAAATTAAAGTACTAATAGACAGGGCCATTCCTAATCACCAAAGTGTTCCCACATGTAGCGGTTGAGCTGGAGAACAAGGAAAGCACACGGTTCAATGCTAATGGACAAAGGATTAAGATCTATCTCGGGCAGGCATAAAGTGTTCATGAAGTTGTTGAGGGATACGATCCTGATGAAGTTAGAGTAATTAAATGGGTTGTATCGTGTCGTGATGTTAAATAAAGTGTTGCATGGGAGGAAATACAAGGTGTACACTCTAGCCAACGATATGTTTTTTTTCTGGGCAGAAATAATTTTTGTTTTTTTGTTTCTCTAGGTATTTAATTTTCTATGGTCCTTGTGTGACAGTTTTGGGTAGAGATTATAATAAGGTCCGTGTCTAGAAAATGTCCAAAAAATATTAAAAGAATGGCCTAATTAATGTTACATGTGTAGAAGGCTGAATCAAATTCTATAAGAAAATTATTTGGTGCGGACTGTTTGTAGATCCTAGGTAAGCCTCAAAACTATTTTAAGTATAAGTTTGATTGACAATCCTTAACGGACCTTTCATCGATCCATGGAACTTTAATCGATCCATGGACCATCAACAGTTTTTGGTGGATCAGCTGGGATCCGGCTCGATCCGACCGCCAATATTTACAACACCACAATTCAATTCCCCCCCCCCCAACCCACCCATTCCATTTTGTTACCATAGAAATTTTCTCATAATTATATTCTTCCCTAAATCACTCCCTAAATGATTATCACATCTTTAAAAATCCTCTATGTAGTCACTTTACCGAAAAACCCAACCATCTCTCTTTAAAATCTCTATCTTTTTATTCCCACAAGTCAGGTGATCAGGGTCAGTAACTGTCGGCTACTTCTTTGGGTAACACAACATAGATGGCACATAATCTCACACATATTTATCACTAAAAAGGTACCATGGCTCTAACGAGTTAAGTGGTCTACTCGAAAAGGGGAAAATCCATGTCACTCGACCAATCCCTCTGGTTAATTCATGAAGACAGTGACATGGAGAGGGACCCAACCTAATTTTCTCCAACCACAAGACCACTGAGAACAATATATAGATTAACTCTAGGAACCCCTCACAATGTAAACCCCGACATAGACAGTGCCTCCCAGTCTAAAGAGGAGCGCTCACTAATCAGCTCAAAAACTGTGTTTTCCTCTAGTTGATAAGGGGGATCAATGTATGGCTCTGTGTATCCTAGTGCTTCAGTCATAGGGTCGGCCTAGTGTTCCGGGTCCAAGCTAGCCAACACATAAATCTACAACTCTCAGAGAGACATTGGATCGGGGGTACAAGAACAAAAGGCCTCATCTGATAAGGACACTAGCTCGGAAGTTGCACTTGCACACAAAAGAGATGACCCCACCCCGATAGTAGATGAACCAAAAAAGTGGTGTGTCGACGGACAATAGAAAGTATATAGAGATGCCAAGATGATAAATGAGAAAGGAGTGAGGTCCCGACAAAAATGATGATTTATCATAGGTATCCCACATACACTACCACAGGTGTACGTGTTATGCAACCTCCACGGGTGTGAATGTATAGTACCGTAGCTGTGCAAAAATAACGAGGATACTATACAGGAGTTCTATGTCTACAATGGTGCCATGCTCGAAGGGTCTATCTATAAGAGGGACAAAATCGCAGAACTAGACCCTCCCATTTATACAATGGTTCGAGGATTAATTCTTACCGGACACCATCCAGTGATTTCTATACGGACTGACCGCTTTTAAGAATTGGATCCCCAACGTCGTAGAGTTTGATTACATATAGGACATGGTCTAGAGAGGTTATTTTCACATGATTTTCGTGAACTGCGAGGCGATAAAAATGTGGTAGCCTAATGCATAGCGACAAATGGTGAGCATGCTGACTGGGTCATAGCACCCCGAAGGATCATTAAGTTGTCAACTTTTAACTTTGTGGTCAAATTTTCTAGTAGCTGGTTTGAAATTGAGTATCACCCACAAAGGCCAAGAACTTACTCACGTGGGACAGGGCACTCATGTTTTCAGCAGTAGAGGCAGGATTGAAGATTGACTTTTCCCTAATGATGTTGGCGGAGATACACAAGAGGGTGTTTAAGACCTCCACTGCTTACCCCATTTTGCGTTTGATATTTCTGATATGCAAGGACACTAGAGTGACAATCCGGCATTGGGATACACTCAAGCCATTGACCCTGATGTTGGCAATACGTATCATCAAAGATGAGGATAATATGGTAACACCCCACAAAAGGCTGGTGAAAATATGGAAGACACGGTGGGCTGACCCCTTAATACCAGAGTAGGCCGACCCCACCCAGGCACTTTTTCTTATGTCATTAGCAGGCCCCCAACTTGTTGAGGTCTACACTACAGCCGCAACGGTGATTCCCTTAGCAAGATTCTACAAGATAGAAGGTCATATGGTTACCTTGCTCCATCACATATATTCTTGGATGCACAATTACATCATGGAGGCTGAGGACCACATAGAATATAGGGTGGCCAAGAAAAAAGAGTAGAATATTCAAGCAGTTGAAAAATGCCTGGACGTATTTGAGTTTTGAGTTCTTGCGGACCATCTCCCACCATAGATCTCACTGTCATTAAGATAGAGTAGGAAAGACTACGAGCGGATGTGGATTGTATCTTTGCTATGCGGTGGACTGACCAAGAGCATGGACCTCTAGAGTTGGCAGATACCATTCTTGAGGCTTTGTTCAAGGCACCTGCTGAGACACAACCTGAATACTGTGTTTTTAGAAAGAAGCACCATTTTAGCAACAACGTTTAATCCGGTGATGATGATTGTGGTAAAAAAGGGAGTGGATGAGGTTGAATAGTCTAGGAGGTCTTCGATAATGGATAAGGAGATGTGCCAGAGGAAGGAGCAAGAGTTATCTGTTGGGTCATCCAGTTTTGGGCCCATGAGTGGAGCACGGGTACTAGTAATGGTGATGATGGAGTGGTGGATCACACTATTGAAGGTGTCATCCCTTAATATGTTAGAAATACTAATGGTGACCCAAGTGTTGGCCCTGCGGGCTAGGTGAAACCGAACATGACTACTTGTTGATAGGTCTTGGGTGCTATGTAGCACAAGTTTAATTCACCTACCATTAGACATTGTATGATTTCTTATTCACTGGGGGCAATTTCACTTTCTTTTGTTAGGTATGGGGTAAATGGAATCTGAGTGGGTGAAGCTTGAGTAGACCAACTAACGATCCTCTATTGCGGTTTTCTTACCTCTATTCTTTTTTCCTATGAGAGTTCTCACATTTCTGTTAATCCAGAATATATTAGTAAGTGTACGTGTAGAAGCACAAAAAGATTGAAGCATGATGCTAATGAAATAAATGAGACCCATCAAATTAAAAGTTCTTGCATATATACGCTCATATAAGTTGAATGTGTCGACTATTAACATGACATAAAAATGCACCAACTGCAAGAATTCAATTAAAACTTGAACTGGGAATTTTGATAATTTTATATTAAAACAGTGTGCCATGTGAGTGTGAGAATATTTGATTGTTCAATAGTTGGTTTCTAACTAGAGATTTCTCTATTAGCCCGGCTAAGGGAATTTTATCTAGAAGCTAGGAAGTGATCATACACCCTTCTTAAGAATAGTCCACAAGTAGCATATAAAGAGATGACCAAATGTAGTGAATGTACCCTTTGATCCAAATATGTTTAGCCTGAAATAGATAATTTATTTCTAACTCACCAACTCTCCGTCATAGGGTTTAATGTTTTTGCAGAGTCCCTTCTTAGACAGGTGTACTTCGACTTAGGCAAAAAGCATAAATTGACGGTATTGTAACACCTTGGAAGTCCAAGACCTCAAAGAGCCTCGCATGAAGAACAAAGATAGAGAACACTGCTTATTGGCCAAATATAATATGTTTGAAATATTTTTGATGTGTTAGAATCAATATGTCAAGATATGTCCATGACTTCTGGTGAATTATGAAATGTACACTAGTATGCCTTTGCATGTTTCATGGGGTTTTAAAAGTAGGAAATTAATGCAAATTGGAATAAAGGTGTTAAAATATTATTAAAGTATCTTTACAATCGAATCGCCAAGTTACAACTCTCCAAGAACCACAGGATGGTCCTTGGAGAGGACCCTCGCAAAGGACCCAAAACTATCAATGACAGGAGCCAAAGACGAGCAAATTGACAAGCCATCTATTAATCAATGCTCTATCAATTGATCGACGCTCTGCCAATTTTAATCATTGGTCAACACTTAAAATTCTTAAAAAATTCCCCAAAAATACTGTCTTTGTAACAATCAATGACTTTCCATTACGGTGGCGTCCATGGACCTATAGACCGTAGGTTAAGATCAAGTAGGTCCTGGTCTGTGTCGATTACGTATTTTTAAGTAGATGGAATTAACTATTTAGTTGGTTAGTTAATGAATAAAGGGTTAAGGGGTGTCTAATTAGGTAATTTAAATGGTTGTATAAGGCATAAACCTAATTAAACTAAACAAACACCTCACAATTCCAAAATTCAAATCTCTCTACCTTCTGTTTACTTTCTCTTTCTTTCCCCAAAGAACACCATAGAAAAAGGCAAAGTTCTAGGGCATTAGAACTGCAATAATTGAACTTTATCTCCATCAATATTCAAGGATTTATAAGGTATGGAAACTCTTCACTCTTGGGATCTCTTTCCCCACAAGGCTCCTTCAAATTAATTTTAAAAGTTCTCTTAAACATGGGTTTCCTTCTTATTCCGAAATGATCTTTCAAATTGAATATTTATTTGTTTCCTTTAATTATTAATTATAGAATATCATTTTTTATGGGCTAATTTTTTATGTTTTTTTATCATTAACTTAGTTTTTGATGAATTGGATCCTTTACCCTAACTCTAGTCATGAATTGGACTGGAAGATAATTAGGATTGTTAGAATTGGTTATGTTATTGTTCAATTCACTATATTATGATGATGATGAGTGGTTAATTGGCTAATTCTGATTAATTTATTGTGAGATTCTTGTTAAAGGTTATGTAGGCTATTTGGTAAAAAATTTTGATCCTCTACTCTTTACTTCAATAATGATGGATTGTAATTGGTGATGGTGTGATGCTATTGAAGTATTTTTTATGATTAAGTTAGGAAGACATAACATGACAGTTATGCTTATGGAATTAAATGATTATGTTTAATGTGAGATCATATTGAGGCTTTATCAATGAATGTTTGAAGATTATTTCTCTTTTATGCCTTAGTGTTAAGATGATAATATTTTGATCACACTAACGATGGTTGTTTGATGAAAGGAAGTTCTCATCCTATGAAAAATGAGCTAAATAATATGCTATATAGGGGTTAGTCTTATATGACCTAAACTAATCTATGATTATTAAATAATTACCTAATGGCATTTCACAAAGGGACTTTAGTTTAGAACCAATTAAACTTGACGATGAGAGGTGTTGACTCCCCTATAGAAGGAAGATTCACCTAATATTGTCATGAGATGAGGGATCAAATTACTAATTATCATGTAGACGGTTCAAAGACATATCTCCCAGCTTCTAACTATTTTGCTTCCATAGGAATACTAGCTAGTGAATCCACCTAGAAAGTTATATTCATGTTTTGGTCCTACCTTGGCAAGTAGGCCATCTTATTTAGGTGTAGGGTTTCGTGACACCAGGTTCCATTTTAAGATCACATGGTCTATGTTAATAAAAGCAATTGTTCCCAAAATTAAAATAAATGTAATAAAGTAAATTCTAAGTAGGATGACTTAACGGGTTCTTCTTAGTAATGGTAGGGGTATGGGACTCTACCTATGCATTGAAATATTTTTCCATGAGGGATGTCCAAGAAGGATGTTGTTATGATCTTATTAATTTAATTTTATGTATTTTGACTTTACAGGTTGACGATCCTATATGATCTTATGTTAACTTATGAACATGTTATTGGTTTACATTTCGTTATATGATGATGACTACTCGTGATGCTATGTTAAATGAAGTTAGGCATTATTTATGATTTGTTTCCTTATTTGCTTGACTATGTACCAATTATGGACTTCATATGGATATTGCACTTATAGGCTTTGGAAGGGGTTGTGAGTAAGTGTCTTGCCTTTTAAGATTATATGATTTCTTTTACATGCTTAGTTATGATGTTTGATTTGATTTTTAATGTGGTATTCATATGAAAATATTCATGTTGATATCATTTTACGTTGATAGGATTCATGTTGACTTGATTTTATTATGATATTGGTCTTATGTTGGATATGTTCTTGTATTGAGTAATGTTGTGACTATTGACTTATATGTGTTATTAATTGTGCATGAAAATTTTTAAAATAGATTTATCATGATAATGAACTAAATGTCCCTTTAACATGATTTCAATTGTATATGAGACTATGTTTCCCAACATATTACAAATGAAATTACACGCCTATATTTCTTTCTATATTACAAAGATAATATAGGTTTCGGTCATTGAGATCTCAAGGAAAATTGCTAGGAAACTTGGACATCATTTCAAAGGTGATAAGTGAGTCCTCAATTTTCGACGATGGTGTCTGCTATCTAGCATAGTTGGATTTGCTATAGTCTAAATACATTTTTTTTCTCTTATTGTTGAAGATATATTATTGTATGCCCTAAGTCACAATTATGAATTTTCATTAAGGGCTATGCCCGAATAATTTGACTTTATTTTAGATGGTTGAATGTGAGACGATATATTAGTCTAATTTTATATGTTCTGTATATTGTGTAAATGAGAATCCTATGTAAGCTAACTATGATAGGAGTCTAAGTAAACTCCGCAATTAGTAAGAGGGAGGTCAAAGTAAACCTCAATATATAGAAGTCTTAATTTTTTTGAATTTTAATTAATGAATTGTAATGACGAATGCTTGGAGGCTAGTCTTAGTCCTCTCCGAGGATGACGTAGCCGGTTATGTTTAGGGGGTGCTCCCTTGACGTGACAAATTTTGTATCATAGAATAAGGTTTAAATAATCTAAGGGTTGATATCTCACAAAACCCTGTCTACGTAGAGTCTTGTTCAGAAGTGTGAAGTGCGCCACACTTATGAATGAGAGGTTGTATGATTGTTAGGAATTCTCAATTATTGGTAATCTTGAAAGTCATATCATTTGAGTTTAAACTATATGTGTCCCTTTGCTTCCTATCCTTTTCTTGTAGATATTGGAGATGAATAGTAGAAGGATGGCTTCAAGGAAAATGGAGGAAGAGTTGGCTAATGCGGGAATAAATCCCTTAGAGAACCAAGTCCCTCCACAAGGAAACAAAGTGCCTCCACAAGACCAAGCTCCGCTCATTCCTCAACCTATGACAGCTAGAAAGAAAAGGTTGGAATTTGTGACCTCGGATGAATGCATGTCTACCCAAGTTCTAGCGGTAGCCATTCAAGCTCAAGCCATGGCGGTTCCAGTAAATAGGGATGTTGAATCTCGTGTTTAACAAAATCCTAGTACCACGACTTCCCTCTTGAAGGACTTCACTAGGATGAACCCTCCGATGTTCTATGGGTTTGAAGTGAATAAAGATCCCTAAAATGTCATTAATGAGGTAAATAAGATTCTTTATGGTATCAACTCAAGGATGTAGCTCAAACATCGTACACCCAATGGAGAGACAATAGGGCCTTAAGAGGGGGTGATATCACTTCATAGGTGTTTAGATGGGATTTCCTTGATCGTTTCTTTCCTTAGAAGAAAAGTGAGGAAAAAGTGGAAGAATTCATCAATCTTTGTCAAGGAGGTATGAGTGTTCAAAAGTAATCCTTGAATTTCACTAAATTTTCCAAATATGCTCATTCCATGGTATCTAATCCTAGGGATGAGATGAGTCGCATTATGATGGGAGTGTCCGATGACTTAGTTGAAGAGTGCGATTTGGCGATGATACTATTAAAATATGGATATTACTCGGTTGACGGTTCATTCTAAACAATTTGGGGAGACTAGACTCATGAGGAAGAATAAGGAGTTTAAGAGGGTCAAATCTTATGAAGGAGGTACGTCATACAGTAGGCATGAGATTCAAGACAATCCTATGTTCAATAAGAGCGTTTTCAACCAAGTCCCTTTCAATTTGTCTAACTCAAACAATGATAGGGTATATAAACCTAGGTCTCAAAATGGAAGGAGTGGAAACTAACAAAGTGCCAAATCGACTTGAGAAAAGTGTGGAAACAAGAATAGGGGTGAATGCTTGGTGGCAACAGGAAATTGCTATGGTTGTAGAAAAGACGGCCATACGTTAAGGATTATCCTAATATTTGTAGTCAAGAGAAGGGGAGTTTTCAAGATTATAAAAGTCGTCCTAGTTACGAAGATCCAAAGAGGAACCACTTTTATTCTCTTCGCTCTAGGGTGAGCAAGAAGAATCGCCCAATGTGGTCACTGATATGTTGCAAGTCTTCTCTATTTATTTTTATGCTTTAGTTGATTACGGTGCTACATTATCAATTTTAACCCCTCTAGTAGCTAAAAATTTTAATGTTCTACCCAATGTTACACTTAAACTTATTTTTTTTACAACCCCGGTGGGTGACTTCGTTATGGGTAGAAGAGTGTTTAAGAGTGTTCCTATATAATTACCCAATAGATTTAAAGGGGTGGATTTAGTAGAACTTGATATGGTTAATGTTGATGTTAAATTAGGAATGGATTGGTTGCTCTTTTTTTTTCTTCCATAGAATTGTCGAAAAAGAGTAGTTAAGTTCAATTATCCTAATGAACTCGTCTTAGAGTGGAAAGGGGGTAACTCAATTCCTAGAGGTCGTATCATTTCTTGTCTAAGAGATTGTAAAATTATATTTAAAGGGTTTCTTTAAGATATGGTTAGAGCCAAAGTCTTGACTCTGACATTCCTCCAATAGAGTCGGTCCCCTTAGTGAAGGAATTTACACAAGTCTTTCATGATGACTTTCCCGAAAGTCCTCCACACAAGGAAATAGATTTTTGTATTGACTTGTTACTGGATAGGAATCCGATTTCAATCCCTTCTTACATGATGGATCTTACGGTTTTGAAAAAGTTAAAGCTTCAACTCAATGACTTATTAGACAAGGGTTTCATTCAACCTATTATTTTACAATTGGGAGCTCCGCTGTTATTTGTTAAGAAGAAGGGTTGGTCCCTTAGGATGTGCATTGATTATTCTCAACTCAATAGTGTCACCATTATGAACAACTATCATCTTCCTCATATTGATGACTTGTTTGATGAACTCCAAGAGGAGAGCTACTTTTTTAAGATTGACTTGGGGTCTTGGTATCAACAACTTAGTTGAGAGGTCAGGATGTACTTAAAATGACATTTCAACCTATGTATGGTAACTGTGAGTTCCTAGTAATTACCTTTTTACGCATGAATGACCCAATAACTTTTATGGAACTTATGAATAGGGTTTTCCATAATTATATAGATTCCTTTGTTATTGTCTTTATTGATGATATCTTGGTTTATTCTAAGAATGAGGAGGAACACACGGACTATTTGAGAGTGGTATTACTAGTTCTTAATTAACACCAACCATTTTCCATGTATAGAAAGTGTGAGTTTTTGTTGAGATCTGTGGCGTTTCTTTGTCATGTTATATCGAGGTTGATCCTAAGAAAATAGAGGGGGGTTAAGAATTGGCCTAGACCATTTACCCCAACAAACATTAGAAGTTTCTTGGGTTTTGTTGGGCACTATAGGAGGTTTGTGGTTTAGTTTGCATCCATTGCTTCTCCTTTAAGTACCTTTACGCAAAAGAACGTTAAATTTGACGATCGGAGGTATGTGAAAGAAGCTTCAAAATTTTGAAGGATAGGCTTACCTAAACTCCAGTGTTGACTATATCGGAGGGTGCCAAGGATTTTTAGGTATATTATGATGAATCACGAGTGGGTTTGGGTTTTGTCCTTGTGCAACATGGGAAGGTAGTAGTCTTTGCCGCTATACAATTCAACGTGCGTTAGAAGAATTATCCATTTCATGATCTTGAATTCACAATCATAGTGTTTTCTTTGAAAATATTGAGGCATTACTTGTATGGTATTTATTTTGATGTGTATAGTGACCATAAGAGTCTTCAATATGTCTTTATTCAAAGGAGTTAAATCTCCCACAAAGAAGATGGTTGGAATTATAGAAAGATTACGAATGAGTGTTCTCTACCATATTGGCTAGGACAATGCAGTTGTGGATGTTCTAAGTCATATGACCATAGGTAGTGTGTCTCAGGTATTAGAATGGAAGATAGACCTAGTGAAAGATGTTTTCATAGGTTGGCTCGACTGGGTGTGGTATTATGGTTCATAATAACTCCGAGTTATCTGTAGTGGTTGATGTGAAGTCTAAGAAACATCTTGACCCATTATTGATGGAGTTGAAGAAATTTATACATAGAAAGTTCAATGAGTCGTTCTCCTAAGGGTGGACGTTGTGCTTAGGCACGAAGGTAGATTGTGTGTACTAGATGTTAATAATTTGACGGGAAAGGTTTTGGAAGAAGCTCATAATTCCTCCTATTCTATTCATTAGGTGCTAACAAAATGTATTGACCTTAGAGAGGTATATTGGTGGGATGCCTTAATAAGGGACATAGAAGAGTTTGTATCCAAGTGTCCAAATTTCAAACAAGTAAAATCCAAGCATCTAAATACTACTGTTCCAATCCAAGTAATAGGTGTCTCTACTTGGAAGTGGAAAGAAATTAATATGGACTTCATTTTTGGATTGCCTCGAATGCGGAGGAAAAATGTCTCAATTTGGGTTATAGTGGATAGATTGATAAAATCTCTTCACTTTACCCCCGTTTAGTCTATTTATACAGCGGAGGATTATGCAAGGATCTACATTTATTAGATTATGAGTGCTTGTGGGATCTCTTTGTCCATCATATCATATAAAGGTACTCAATTCACTTCTAATTTTTAGAGGTCTTTTAAAAATGGGTTTGGTACTCACGTTTCCTCCCCAAATGGACGGTCATGTGAGCATGATATTCAAACCCTAGAAGATATGTTAAGAACTTGTGTGGCAGATTTCAAAGGGAATTGGGACAATCACACACTTTTGATTGAGTTTTCCTACAATAATAGCTACCATTCGAGTATTTCGGTGGCATCTTCTGAATCACCCTATGGTAGGAGATTTAGGTATCCGCTTGGATTTTTTATGTTTGGAGACTCTTAACTACTTCATTCCAAAATAATCTATGAAGTTTTGGAGAAAGTTTGAGTGATAGGGATAGGTTGAGAACATCCTATAGTCGATAAAAATCCTATGGTGACCATCGATGAAGAGATGTTTAATTTGAACTGGGTGATATGGTGTATTTGAAGATTTACAAATAAAAGGGGTGATGAGATTTACAAAATAGGGAAATTTAAAATCATCGGTTTGTGGGTGACTACGAGGTTTTGCAATGGGTCAGAAAGGTTGAATATGAGTTGAGGCTGCCTAATGAACTAGATTCGGTACATCCTCCATTTCATGTCTACATTCCAAATAAATGTATTCATTATATAGTATCCATTATTCTTATTGAAGGTTTAGGTTTTGATGAGAGTCTTTCCTATGAAGAGTTTCTGGTGAAAATTCTAGATCGCCAAGTCAATAAGTTGAGATACAAAGATGTGGCCTACGTAAAAGTCTTATGGAGAAACCACCTAGTTTAGGGAGAAACTCCGGAGGCGGAGGCCAACATGAAGTCCCGCTATCCTCATCTTTTTCCTCAAAATTCTAGCCAAAGGTGAGGTTTGTAATAATTCTCTTAAAAATAAGTAATTTAAATTTGACTTATTTTGCTAAAATATGCATAAATATGATTTAAGGGTTCATGCTAAAATGAGTTTTCATGTGTGAGTGCTCTTTTTCTTAAATTGAACTTATCTGTCTTTTATGTATTCTTCCCTTGATGAAATATTATTGATCACATTAGTTTGTTATAAGAAGTTTTGGCATGAGTTACTTGATGATCATGTTGAGTTGGTTTGATATTGAGAAGGTAGTTCCTCATTTTTTAATGTTTAACTCTTATATGTGGTAAATTGTAATTTGAGTTGCCATGTGTAAATGCCATGTTGATAAGTTGATTGAGTTGCAACTCATATGGTTTTATGTTGTTGATTAGTTGGGCTACTAGTCTTGAATCAACCTTTCCATATAAAAAGATTTTAGTGTCATTCGGAAACAAATGTACCTTAGGGGGAAAAGGGATAATGTAACACTCTGGAAAGTCCAAGAGCTAATCTAGAGCATCGTATGAAAAACTAAAACGTAGAACATTATTTATAGGACTAATATAATGTATTATTGTTACAATAAAACATGTAGAAACGTCAATGACGTCATGTGAATTTTGAAATGTACACTACTATGACATTACATGTTTCATGAGGTATTAGGAGTCAAAAATTTATGAAAATTTGTAAAAAGGAGTTAAAATAGTATTGAAGTGTGGTTAGGGATGAAACGTCTGGTTACAACCCCTTTCAATTACCCAAACTGTCAAAATGATAGTAGGCAAATGATGAGCCAATCGACGAGCCATCTATGGTAGTAATTTCCCAACACTTTGAATTCTTCTAAAATTCCCCAAAAACACAGTCTTTGTGACAATCGACGACTTCCTAGTTCAGTGGATTCAATGGACCTGCGGACCGTAGGTCCTAGTCTATGTGGATTGGGAAATTTTAAGTTGTGGGAATTAATCAGTTAGTTGGTTAGTTAATTAATTGAGGGTTAAGGGGTGCCTAATTAATTAGTTAAAGGGCTATATATAACACCTTGAAAATTTAAGACATGTTTTAAAGCCTAACATAGGTGTCATAAGGTCTAAGTAATGTTTTTAATTCCATTTTAATGAATATAGGTCATTGAGGAAGTTTAAGAACCAAAATGTCCAAGAACGTCGATGACGTCCACGAAGTTGGTCAAAAGGGGTTTTTGCGTGCCTTAGCCTGTGTGAGAAACTTTTAGGAGTCGGAAATGTACCAAAATTAGTGAAAGGGTAGGTAATACGTGTTTGAGATGTTTCGTGGTTGAAACGTCCTGGTACGAATTCCCAAGGACCAACCAAGGGCCCTTGAGGAGGACCCTTTTTTTTGAAGAATAGGGCCTGGTAACTGGACATCGACGGGACCACCTATGGTCCATATGTATACTGAGGGGGCTTCAATTCCACCATTTCCCATACATAGAAAAGTTGAGGAAGGACACTTCTTTCACAGCCTCTGAATTCATCGACAGAGTGCAGGACGTAGAGGTGTGGGATTGTCGGCTCACT
This sequence comes from Solanum lycopersicum, assembly GCF_036512215.1. NCBI lineage: Eukaryota > Viridiplantae > Streptophyta > Magnoliopsida > Solanales > Solanaceae > Solanum > Solanum lycopersicum. The sequence goes on along the minus strand of NC_090807.1, from coordinate 33,613,331 downwards.
TAATTTAATTAGAACTTTAAGACACAAACTCTCTTTCTTCTCTCTTATTTCTCTCTCTACTTGAACTCACCATTGGACAGTAGCAAGGATAAGGGTTTTGGAGATGGAAAGGGATGAATTCACCATAAACTCATCATCAAACTTTAAGGTATGGGATGTAATTCACCTTTGAGATTCTTTCTTCAAAGGGTTCCTTCAAAATAGATTACAAATGGTGAGTTTTCTTATGGGTTTCATTCAATTACGAAATTGATGTTATTGGTTCACTTCTTAATGATTTATTTAGGTTATATTGAATATATTAACATGAATTTGGACCTGATTATGTTAATTGTTAGTGGTTTTGTCTAAATTGAAGAATGTTATCCTCCATCACTAACCTTAGCTTGTGATATAGAGATGAAATTATCCTTGTTATTCTATTGATTATCATTGTATGATGATGTTACTCCCCAAATTGGGTTGACTTATGGTTTGATTGTAAAACCTTGATGATGAACTATAAGGAAGACTTGGTAAGACTTAGAAACCCTATCTTTAATTCAAGTTGTGATAAATTGTTGTTAAGTCATGATATTGCATTGGAGTATGTCTTATAGTAGGATTATAGGGGGGTATGATGTTGAATTGAAATTTCTTGACTATGTTTAAGGTTTATTAAGGTGTATGTGATATAAGGATGGTTAAAGCTTTCAATGTGCCTTGATATGCAATGGTCAACCATTTATCATCCCCAAACGGATGGTAAACCGAAGACTTTGATACAAACCCTTCAATATATGCTTAGGGCGTGCATTATTGATTTTAAAAAGAATTGGAATAACATTTACCTTAGGTGGAGTTTGCCTATAATAATAGTCTTTGTTCATCCATTTCCAGTGCTCCCTATGAAGCCTTGTATAGTAGGAGGTGTAAGAGTCCTATTGGATGGTTTGAAGTGAGTGAGCCATCTCTTCTTAGTCCCAAGGTAATTTATTAGACGGTTGAAAAGGTTTGTATTATAACGAACCGTTTGAAAGTTGCTTATAGTTGGCAAAAGTCTTATGCCAATCATAGGAGAAGGGATTTGGATTTTGAAGCATGTGATAAGGTGTATTTGAAATTTCACCAATGAAAGGGGTGGTTATATTTGGCAAGAAAGGGAAATTGAGTCCTCATTATGTGGGTCCCTATGAAATCTTGTAAAAGGTTGGTAAGGTTGCCTATGTATTGAAACTTCTTAGCTAATTAGCTTGAATAAATGCAATTTTCCATGTTTTTATATTGATAAAGTGTATCGATGATCCCGAGTCCATTGTTCCTATTGAGATTCTTGGTGTCAAGGATAACCTCTCTTACGAGGAAGTACCGATTCAAATCTTTAATGGCAAGTGAAGAAGTTGAGGAATAAAGAAGTGGTTTCCATAAAAGTGTTATGGAAGAATCATCTAGTTGAGGGTGCAAAATAGGAGGCCGAGGCCGACATGAAGTCCATTTACCCTCATCCTTTTGATAATTAAGGTTAATTAATCTTTTTAATAAAATAAATATACTACAATTTAGGATTTCTTGATTTTTGGGTGAAGTTTTGAAAATTATGCATTTTTGAAAACTTTATGGTGAAGTTACTGTATTATTTCTTTTGTAAAGCTTGAAATTTTAATTTTTTCTTTTTTTGATTTATATTGTGCATTTTTATATGTTGAGTATTTATGAAATTTTGTGTATCATATTGTTAAGTTGAGGTTTGTGCAAATTGAGTTATGAAATGTAAGTTGAGTTCTTAAGTGTTGTGAGAAGGAAATGCCACATGACGAAGTGATTTGAGCCTTATGTGTAGTAATATTAATTTTGTAATTGCCTTGTTGAAATGATATTATATATGTTTATTTGATATTGTTGATTGGTTGTGCTTCTAGTCTTGAGTCTATTGCTTCCTTCAAAAGAGTTTTTGTGTCATTCGGGGACAAACGTTCCTAAGGGGATGAATAATGTAATACAATGAAAATCCAAGACTTATTGTAAATCCTAACGTAGGTGTCATAAGTTATAAGTATTATTTTTAAGTCCATTTCAATAAATATAGGTCATTTAGGAAGTTGAAGAAAAAAAATGTCCAAGAACGTCCATGACATCAGGGAAATTGGTTGAATAGGGTGTTAGCATGCCTTAGCCTATTTGACTAACTTTTAATAGTTGGAAATGTACGAAAATTGATGAAAGGGTAGATAATAGGTGTTTGAGTTGTTTCATGGTTGAAACATCCGGGTACAACTCCCTAAGGACCAACCAAGGGCCCTTGAGAGGACCTTTGTGTATGAAGAAAGAGGGCATGAACAGTGGGCATCGATGGGACCACCTATGGTCTATGTGTTGACTGAATGCGGATCTAAGCCACCATATCCCATACTTAGAAAATTTGAGAAATCCCTCCTCCTTCACAGTCTCTGAATTCATCAACGGAGTGCAGGACGGAGGGGTGAGGGACCGTCGACTCAAAAACGTCTCGTAGTTCGGGGTCTCGTATGTGAGGGTCAAACTTCCTCCATCCTTTTATATTGATTTATTTAATTAATAAGGAGTTTTATGGGTTAATTAGGGCTTAATGGTAGACTAATTAACAAATCTGGAACCCATATAAAAGACCCAACCCCCAATAAAACTAATTAAAACTCTAAGACACAAACTCTCTTCCTTCTCTTTTATTTCCCACTCTAGTTGAACCCACCATTGGAGACTATCAATGATAAGGTTTGGGGGATGGAAAGGGATGAATTCACCATCAATTCATCATTAAATGTTAAGGTATGAGATCTAATTCACCTTTGAGATTCTTTCCACTAAGGGTTCCTTCAAAATATATTTCAAAAGTTGAGTTTTCTTATGGGTTTCATTCAATTACGAAATTGAAGTTATAGATTGAGTTTATAATGATTTATTTAGGTTATAGTGAATAAATTAACATGAATTTCAGCTTGATTATGATAATTGTTAGTGGTTTGGTCTAAATTGAAGAATGTTATCCTCCATCCTTAACCCTGGCTTGTGATATTGATCTGTATTTTATTGTGATCATTAAATTGATTTGGTTATTGGTTATATGCTATGATGTTATTATGATTAAATAAAGATGAATTATAGGCCTATCATGCTAATTCTTGACATGTAATTTATTTTATGAATTGTGTTGTGATATATCATATGTATTTTGTCTTAAGTTGTGATCTAGTGTTGAATTGTGTTATAGAGATGCAATTGGTCTTGGTATCCTTTTGATTAGCATTGTGTGATGATGTTACTCCCAAAACTGGGTTGATTTATTTGTTGATGGTAAAAGCTTGATGATTGAAGGAAGACATGGTAAGTCTTAGAATCTCTATCTCTAATTCCAATTGTGATAATTTGTTGTTAAGTCACGATGTTAAATTGGAGTATGCCTTATATTAGGATTATAGGGTGGTATGATATCGAATTTAAATGTCTAGACTATGTCGTGAGGTTGATTAAGTTGTATGTGATATAAGGTTTATGAAAACAATCAATGTGCCTTGATATGCTATGAAATGCTAATGTGTTAACCTCAGTTATGTGAATTGTGATGAAGGGACTAATGCTCATACAATTCTTATTGAGCTATTGATGATGATGATTATACTAGGGATGTATCCTATAACCTAAACTAAGCTATTATCGATAATTAAAGGCATAAATACATTTCAAAAAGGGACTCTAGCTTAGTACCAAGGGAACTAGATTGAGGAGTGTACCTTCCCACATAGGGAAGGTAGGAACACTTTATTATTCTTGAGATACGAGACTATAATGCATGGCACATACAGAGGGTCCCAACTATATCTCCTATTTCTTTAACTATGTGCCCCCATAGGAATACTAGATAGTGGATCCACGTAGTTGCTATGTTTCATGTTTTGGTACTACTTTTGCAAGTGGTCCACCTTCTTTTGCTGTAGGGTTTTATGACAATGGATTCCACACAAGCTCATGTGGTCTATGATGTTTAGGGCAAAATGTTCCCAAAAGGTAAAACGAATTAAAGAACTTGAACTCTAACTTGGATAACCAAAGGGGTTTAGCTTAGTCAAGGTAGGTGTATGGAACTCTACCTTAACATTGCATTAGTTAGACTTGAGAGGAGTCTTAGGAGGAGGTTCTTATATATGCTTATGTTATGATGATATTTGATGTATAAATGATGACTATGACACATTGTTCATACTATAAGTTGGTTAGTTCACTTATGAGTATGCCTTGGGTTTTAATGTTAGTATGTGATAAACTTAACCTAAATGTTATGTTATGTAAAGTTGGACATTGTTGATGTTTTCTTGTTCAGGATACTTGATTGAGAGAGGTTATGGGGATTTGCTTGGTTAATGCTCTTGTTGACATGATAAGGATTCATGTATAGTTATCTTGCTTATTATGATATGATTGACTATTATTCATTCTTGTGATATTATTCCTTGATGATAGGGTTGTAGTAAATCATGGTTTTAAGTATGTTGGAATAAGTTCTACATGTTGAGATAGTAAACATGTTTGGTTGGTTGATATGACTTGTTTGTCTTTGCACTAGGTTCTTAAAGGGGTAAAATGGCATGTTTGTACTAAAACTCCCTTTTTAGCATGTTTTACGTGTACATGTGCATAATGTCTCATACTTAGTACATGCGGAGTACTAACCCCATTTTCTTCCCCTTTTCCTAAATATTTTAGGTTACGGTTGTTCTAGAGTTTGCAAGGCGACATTGTTGAAGGCTTGGATTCTTCCTTTCATCCATGTGAGGTAGGTCCTCAACTTCAGAGGGCAATGCCATCACCTTTCTTACGGACTTGTTGTGATCTTTAAGACACTTCTATTTCCTTTTATTTGAATTGAGTACTATTCTTTTTTCTGACCTATATGTGGTCTTGTTGGATTGATGTAAGGGCTATGCCCATATTGTGATAACCGTTTAGATGGTTTGAGATGAGAAAATCTTTGAGCCTATTTTTATATTTTATATATATTTATGTGCAATAAAATTAGAAGGTTGTGTAACTTACTATACGAAGGGTCCATGTATACTTGATATGAATATATATTATGTAAATGTACAGGTCTGTGTAAACCTTCAAGTAGTGATAGTAAAAGTTTTACATTTTTCCGCATTTTTCAATCTATGAATGTAATGAAATGACACTAAGATGCTGTCTTAGTCCTTGAAAAGGACGACGAAGCCTGTTAGGTCTAGGGGGTAAACCCGGATATGACAAACTTGGTATCAGAGCATGAGGTTGAACATCATTGAGTTATGTCTCTCTCTCTACCATGTCAATGTAGGTTTGTATTCATAATTTTGAAACGCCCCACACTTATAAGTAGGAACATATATGATGCTTAGGAATCACTCTCTTTCTTTGAAATCTTATATCATGCTATTAGAGTGTACTTATGGTGTGCTTTTGTATCTAATCATATTTTTGTGCTTATAGGAAGCATGAAATTCGAAGGAATGCGACTCTAAGACTTGAAGAGGATATGTCCAATTCAGGAGCTCCTCCCCGTGGTAAGCAAGTTCCTCCACTTGAATAAGATGCTAATATGGAGCAACCAACGTATAATTCTCCTCCTTTGACAGATGAAAAATATAAGGACTGAACTTTTTCAAATGACCTATGTTATCACCGCTCAAGTACAAGCCACCATAACTCAACCCCAAGCAATGACGGCTCAACCAAACATGGAGGTTGTGTCTTATCCTCATCAACAAGTCACTACTAAGGCTTCTCGTATAAAGGAATTCACTCAAATCAACCCTCCTACTTTCTATGGGTCTAAGATTGATGAAGACCCCCAAGAATTCATCGATGAGGCCTCTAAAAAAGTTTTGGCTATGGGGTTGTCCACAAGTGAGAAGGCCTAGTTTTCCACTTATTAACTCAAGGACCTGGAGCAAGCATGGTATGTTCAACAGAGGGACAAAAGGCCATCCTTGTGACTTAAGAGATCTTTAAGGCTGCTTTTCTAGATCGGTTCTTTTCTAGGAAGATGAGGGAGGAAAAAGTGGAGGAAGTAATCAACCTTCACCAAGTAGGAACAGTGTTCATGAGTACTCTTTGTAATTCATTAAGTTGTCCAAATATGTTCCTTAGTTGGTCTCCTATCCTAGAGATCAAATGAGCAGTTTTGTGATTGGGGTATCAGAGGACTTACAAGAGGAATGTCATTCGGCCATGCTACATAACAACATGAACATTTCCCATCTTATGGTGCATGCTTGAAGGGTTGAAGAGGCAAGGGCTAAGCGGGAGAGTAGAGATGCTAAGAGAGCAATGTGAAATGATGGAGGTTCTTTAAAGAATAGGCTTGAAATACAAGACAAGCCTACATTTAAGAAGTGGGTTTCTAATCAAGTCCCTTCCAAATTCCCAAAAGCTAGTGGTGATAGGGTGTCTAACCCGAAGTTCACAAAGGGAAAGGGTACTAATTCACCAAATGGGAAGCCAACTTGTGGAAAGTATGGATAAAACACTATGGTGATTCCCTTAAGGGGATGGATAATTGCTTTATTTTTGGAAAGAGAGGTCACAAGATGAGAGATTGTCCAAACTTGAAGAGTCAATACAAGGGTAGTGGTCAAGCTCAAGCTAGTTCTTCTAGTGATGCTCAAAAGAAGAATAGCTTCTATGCTCTCCGCTCTAGGGGAGCGCAAGAGACTTCTCCTGATGTGGTGACTAATATGTGATGTATATGCCTTAATTTATCCCGGCACTACTTTATCATTTGTTACACCTCTAGTACCTAAAAAGTTGGACATTTTACCAGATATTTTGCATGAACCTTTTGTAGTGTCTCCTCTTGTTGGAGATTTGGTTGTTGCAAAAAGGGTGTATAGAAATTGTCCAATGATGTTCCCAATAGAGTTTCGTATGTTTTTCTAGTAGAACTCGATATGCTTGACTTTAATGTTATATTGGTTATGGATTGGTTGCATGCATTTTTTTCCTTCATTGATTGTAAGACAAGATTGGTGAGGTTTAACTTTCCAAATGAATCCGTTGTTGAGTGGAAGAAGGGAAATTCTATTCCTAGAGGTCATATTATTTCTTGCCTAAAACCATGTAAAATTATCTCAAAATACTGTCTATAAAATGTAGTAAGATTCCAAGATCTAACTCTGAAGTTTCTCCCATTGACTTGGTACCCGTAGCAAATGAGTTTCAGGAGGTCTTTTCTAATGACCTTTCGGAATTACTACCTAATGGGAAATTGACTTTGACATTGATTTATACAAATCCCATATCAATTCCTCATTATGGGATGGCTCAAGCCGAGTTAAAGGAATTGAAGGCTCAACTCAAGGAATTAGTAAATAAGGATTTTATAAGGCCTAGTATTTCTCCGTGGGGTGCTCCAATTTTATTTGTGAAGAAGAAAGATGGGTTATTGAGAATGTATATTAATTATCGCAACCTCAATAAAGTCACTATTAAGAATAAGTAGTCTTTCCCTCGGAGTTACGACTTGTTTGATCAACTCCAAGGGGCGAGTTACTTTTCAAAAATTGACTTGAGATCGGGGTATCACCAACTTAGAGTGAGAGTTGAGGAGATACCAAAGACGGTCTTTCGGACTAGGTACGGTCACTATGAGTTCCTGGTCATGTCTTTTTGTCTCAATAATGCTCCAGTGGCATATATCGACCTAATAAATAACGTGTTTCGAAATAACATAGATTCATTTGTCCTTGTATTCATTGACGATATCTTTGTATATTCAAATAATGAGGGTGATCATATGGATCATTTGAGCGTGTTATTGCAAGCCCTTAATGAACATTAATTGTTTACCAAATAAAGCAAATGTGAGTTTTGGTTGAGCTCTGTGAAATTTCTTGGGCATGTCATCTCTAGTGAAGGAGTTGAGGTAGACCCAAGGAAAATGGAAGCGGCAAAAAATTGGCCTAGACCATTGAATCCAATCGAAATTATTAGTTTGTTGGGTCTAGTGAGTTATTATTGGAGGTTCATATATGCTTTTGCGTCTATTGAATCTCCTTTGACTATTTTTACCCAAAAAAGTAAAAAGTTTGAGTGATCGGAGGCATGTGAGGAATGTTTACAATTATTGAAAGATAGGCTCACTGCTCCGGTGTTGCCGGAGGGTACAAAGGGTTTTGTAGTGTATTGCGACGCTTCCCTTGTAGGTTTGGGATGTGTGCTTATGCAACACGAGAAAGTGATATCCTATGCCACTAGGCAATTTAAGGTACATGAGAGAAAGTATCCCACTCATGACCTAGATTTAATTCTTGTGGTGTTTTCTTTGAAAATTTGGAGGCATTACTTGTATGGGGTTCATGTGGATGTCTTTACCGATCACTAGAGTCCAATATGTGTTTAACCAAAAGGAGTTGAATCTCCTACAAAGAATATGGCTAGAGTTGTTGAAAGATTATGATATGAGTGTCCTCTATCACCACGACAAGGTTAATGTGGTTGTGGATGCCCTAAGTCATATGACTATGGGTAGTGTATCCCACATTTACAAACACGAGAAGGACCTATCAAGGGAAGTACAAAGGTTTTCTCGGGGGGCTAAAATGAAAAATTCTCCAGATGGGGGTTCTATAGTTCAACATAACTTCGAGTCATCTCTAATGGTTGAGGTTAATTCATAACAACACCTTGACCTAGCTTGAATGTAGTTGAAAGAATCGGTTCTAGGCCAGTTGAATGAGTGATTCTACTTAAGGGGGGATGCTGTGCTAAGGTACCACGGGAGATTGTGCGGTCCCGATGTAGATATGTTGAGGGATCAGATCCTGGAATAAGCACATGGGTCCTGCTACTCAATTCACCCATGTTCGAAGAATATGTACCATGACTTAAGGGAGATATATTGTTGGGAAGGTCTAAAAAGGGACATAGCGGAGTTTGTAAAGGACGAACACCAAAAGTCGGGTGGCTTACTACAATTGATCTGAATTCCTACTTGGAAGTGGGAAGACATCAATATGGACTTTGTAGTAGCTTTACCTCAGACTCAAAAGTCATGATCCATATTGGTGGTTGTGGATCGATTGACTATGTCCGCTTGGTTTATTCCCATCAAGTCTACGTATTTGCTAAATGATTATTCAAGAATATTCCTTGATGATACTGTATAATGCAATGCCATTCCGTTATCCATCATATTGGATCAGGGCGCATAATTCACATTTATATCTTGGAGGTCGTTCAGAAAAGAATTGGGTCCTATGGTGAAGTTAAGAATCATTTTTCTTCCCCAAACGTATGGTTAAACGGAGCATACGATACAAACCGTTGAATATATGCTTAGGGCGTGCATTATTTATTTAGAAGGGAATTGGGATAAACATTTACCTTAGTTTGAGTTTGCCTATAATATTAGTTTTTGTTCATCCATTTCCATGGCTCCCTATATAGCCTTGTATGGTAGGAGGTGTAGGTTTCCTATATGATGGTGTGAAGTGGGTAAGCCATCTCTTCTTGGTCCCAAGGTGAGCTATTAGACTTTTGAAAAGGTTCATATCATAAGGAACCAGTTGCAAACGGCATAATGTCGGCAAAAGTCTTACGCCGATCATAGGAGAAGGGATTTGGATTTTCAAGCATGTAATAAGTTGTATTTGAAAGTTTCACCAATGAAAGGTGTGGTTAGATTTGGCAAGAAAGTGAAATTGAGTCCTAATTATGCGGTCCCTATGACATCTTGCAAAGGGTCGGTAAGGTTGCCCATGAATTGAAACTTCCTAATTAATTGGCTTTGGTAAATCCGATTTTCCATGTTTTTATGTTGAAAAAGTGTATCGGTGATCCCAAGTGCATTGTTCCTATTGAGGGTCTTAGTGTCGAGGATAACCTCTCTTATGAGGATGTCCAAATTAAAATCATGATAGGCAAGTCAAGAAGTTGATCAATAAAGAAGTGGTTTTCGTAATAGTATTATGGATTAATCATCTAGTTAAGGATGCAACATAGGACGCCGAGGCCGACATGAAATCCTGTTACCCTCATATTTTTTATAATAAATGTTAGTCATTCTTTTTAATAAAATAAATATGACTAGAATTTAGGGTTTCTTGATTTTTGGGTGAAGTTTTGAAAATTATGCATTTTTCAAAACTTTACAGTGAAGTTATTGTAATATTTCTTTTGTAAAGCTTGAAATTTTGATTTTTGCTTGTTTTCATTTATGTGGTACATTTTGATATGTTGAGTCATTAAGAAATAATGTGTATCATGTTGTTAAGTTAAGCTTTGTGCAAATTGAGTCATGCAATGTAAGTTGAGCTCTTAATTGTGAGAAAGAAATGCCTCATGCTGAAGTGATTTGAGCCTTATGTGTAGTAATATGAGTTTTGAAATTTCCTTGTTGAAATGATATGATTTATGTTTATTTGATATTGTTGATTTGTTGGGTTGCTAGTCTTGAGTGTATTCCTTCCATAAAAAAAGAGTTTTAGTGTCATTTGAGGACAAATGTTCCTATGTGGGGATTAATGTAATACCTTGAAAATCCATGACGTGTTGTAAATCCTACCGTAGGTTTCATAAGTTATAAGTATTTTCTTAAGTCCATTTTAATGGATATAGGTCATTCAGGAAGTTGAAGAAAAAAATGTCCAAGAACGTCCATGACATCAGGGAAGTTGGTTAAAAGAGGTGTTAGCGTGCCTTAGCCAATTAGACTAACTTTTAGGAGTTGGAAATTTACGAAAATTGATGGAAGGGTAGATAATAGGAGTTTGATTCGTTTAGTGGTTGAAATACGTGGGTACAAATCCTAAGTACCAACCAAGGGCCCTTGAGGAGGACCCTTGTGTTTGAAGAAACTGGGCCTGGACAGTGGGCATGGACGGGAGCACCTACGATCCATGTGTTGACTGACGGGGTGTCGAGGCCACCATATACCATACTTAGACAATTTTAGGTAGTCCTCCGCCTTCACAGTCTCTGAATTCATCGACAGAGTGCACGATAGAGGGGTGAGGGACCTCAACTCATAAACATTCCGTCGTTCGGGGTCTCGTGTGTGAGGGTCAAACTTCCTGATCGTTTTTATATTGATTTATTTAATTAATAACGTGGTTTAGTGGTTATATATGGATTAAGGGAAGACTAATGAACTAACTTAAAACCCATATAAAAGACCGAACCACAAAAAAAGTAATTAGAACTCTAAGACGCAAACTCTCTTCCTTCTATTTTATTTCTCTCTCTAGTTGAACCCACCATTGGAGACTAGCAAGGATAAGGGTTTGGGGGATGGAAAAGGACGAATTAACCATCAATTCATCATCAAACGTTAAGGTATGGGATCTAATTCACCTTTGACATTCTTTCCTCAAAGGGTTCCTTCAAAATATACATCAAAAGTTGAGTTTTCTTACGGGTTCCATTCAATTACGAAGTTGAAGTTATGGATTGAGTTGTTAATGATTTCTTTAGGTTATACTGAATACGTTAACATGAATTTCAACTTCATTATGGTTATTGTTAGTGGTTTGGTCTAAATTCAAGAATGTAATCTTCCATCCCTAACCCTAACTTGTGATATTGATCTATATTGTATTTTGATCATTAATTTTATTTGGTTGTTGATTATATCCTATGGTTTTGTTAGGATTAAATTAAGATAAATTATAGTCCTATCCTGCTAGTTCTTGAGAAGTAATTTAGGTTATGAATTGTATTTTGAAATTATCATATGTATCTTGTCTTAAGTTGTGATCTAGTGTTGAATTATATTATAGAGATGCAATTGGTCTTGGTATCATATTGATTATCATTGTGTGATGATGTTACTCCCAAAATTGAGTTGATTTATTTGTTGCTAGTAAAACCTTGATGATGGAAGGAAGACTTGGTAAGTCTTAGAATCTCAATCTTTAATTCAAATTGTGATAATTTGTTCTCAAGTAATGATGTTAGATTGGAGTATGCCTTATATTAGCATTATAGGGTTGTATAATATCGAATTTTGATGTCTTGACTACGTCGTGAGGTTTATTAAGGTGTATGTGATATAAGGTTTATGAAAACTATGAATGTGCCTTGACATGCTATGGAATGCTAATGTGTTAACCTCACTTATGTGAATTATGATGAAAGGATTTATACTCATACAATTCTTATTGAGATATTGATGATGATTATTATACAAGGGGTATAACTTATGACCTAAACTAAGTTATGATCTAAATTAAAGCCTTAAAAATATTTCAAAAAGGGACTCTAACTTAGACCCGAGTGAACTAGATTGAGGAGTATCCCTTCCCACATAGGGATGGTAGGAACACTACGTTACCCTTTAGATTGGAGACTATAATTCATGGCCCATAAATAGGGTCCCAATTATATCTCCTAGTTATTGAACTATGTTTCCCCCATAGGAACACTAGCTTGTGGATTCACGTAATTGCTATGTTTCATATTTTGGTACTACCTTGACAAGTAGAGCGCTTTGTTTCGGCGTAGGATTTTATGACACCAGATTCCACACTAGCTCATGTGGTCTTTGTCAGTTAGGGAAAGATGTTCCCAAAAGGTAAAACGAATTAAAGAACTTGAACTCTAAATTGGATAACAAAAGGGGTCTAGCTTAGTCTAGGTAGGGGTATGGAACTCTACCTAAATGTTGCACTAGTTAGCCTTGACTGGAGTCATAGGACGAGGTTATTATATATGTTTATGTTATTATGATATATAATGCATATATGATGACTAAGGCACATTATTGATACTATATGTTGGTTAGTTCACTTATGAGTATGCCTTGGGTTTTAACGTTAGTATATGATAAAACGTAAACCTAAATGTTATGTTCTGTAAAGTTTGACATTGGTCATGTTTTCTTGTTCAGGATACTTGATTGAGTAAGGTTGTGGGGAATTGCTTTGTTAATGCACTTGTTTACTTGATAAGGATTCATGGGTAGTTGTCTTGCTTATTATGATATGAGACTCTTATTCATTCTTTTGATATTATTCCTTGATGATAGTGTTGTGTAAATCATTGTTTCAAGGATGTTGGGATAAGTATTACTTGTTGAGACAGCAAGCACGTTTGGTTGGTTGATAGAACTTATTTGGCTTTGCACTAGGTTCGTAAAGGGGTAAAATTGCATGTTTTGATAAAAAGTCCCTTTTTAGCATGTTTTGTTTGTAGTGCGAATGGTCTCATACTTAGTACATGTGGAGTACTAACCCCATTTTCCCAAACATTTTAGGTGTCAGTCGTTTAGGAGTTTTGAAGGCATCATTGTTGAAGGATTGGATTCTTCCTTTCTTCCAGCCGTGGAGGTCCTCAACATCCGAGGGCAATGACATCATCTAGCTTACAGATTTCTTATGAGATTAAAGACTATTTCATTTCTTTCTTTTTCAGTTGAGTACTTTACTTTTGTATGACCTATATGTTGTCTTGCTGGATTGATGTAAGGGCTATGCTAATATTGTGATAATCATTTAGATTGTATGAGATGAGACAATCTTTGAGACTATTTTTTTATTTTATGTATATGTATGTGCAATAAAAGTAGAAGGCTATGTAACTTTCCTATATGAAGGGTATATGTATACTCGATATGAATATATACTATTTGTATGTAGAGGTCTATGTAAACCTCCAAGTAGTGATAATGAAAGTTTTGAATTTTTTTGCATTTATCAACCTATGAATGTAATGAAACGAGACAAAGAGGCTATTCTTAGTCCTTGAAAAGGAAAACGACGCCAGTTACTCTACGGGGTAAACTCGGATGTGACACTATATAATACATAAACCTTATCTCTTTTCCTTCTCTCTACTTTCACTCACTTTACCCAAAGACTACAAGTGAAGACTAAATCAAGGGCATTAGGTCTGCAATAATTCATCTTTCTCTCCATCAATCTTCAAGGATTGTTAAGCTATGGGAACTCTTCACTCTAAAGATATATTTCACCAAGAGGTTCTTCAAATTGATTTCAAAATTTGTCAAAAACATTTTTTTCATTCTTATTCCAAAATTGATCTTCAAAATGAATTATTATTGGTTTTCTTTTGAGTATCAATGATAGAATATGATTTTAATGGGTTGATTGTTGTATTTCATGATTATTGACCTGGTTTGTGATGAATTGGATCCTTTACCCTAACCTTAGTTATGAATTTGACTTCAAGATGATTAGGATTGTTAGAATTGATTATGTTAATGTTAAATTCACTATATTATGATGATGATGATGAGTGGGTTATTGAATAGTTGTGATGAACGAAGGGTGATATTCATGATGAAGTCTATGGATATTATTTAGTAAGACATTGTTATCCTCAACTCTTTACTTCATTATTGATTGATTGCAATGATATTGAAGTATTGTATGTGATTAAATTAGGAAGATATGACATGAAGAATATGGGGATGACATGATATGATTATGTTGAATGTGACATAACGTTAAGGATATGTTAATACAAGTTTGAAGATGTTTCTCTTGTGTGCCTTAGATGATAAGATGATGATATTTTGATCTCGCTATGATGGTTCTTTCATTAATGCAAGTTCTCATCCTATGCCTAATGAGATATATGACATTGTATACAGGGGTTAGTCTCATAAGACCAAAACTACACAATGGTTTTTGAAGAATGACTTAATGAAATTTTACAAAGGGACTTTAGCTTAGCATTGAGTGAACTTTATAATGAAAGTTGTTGAGTCCCCAATAGAATGGAGATTCAAAAAACATTCTCATGAGATGAGGGCTCCAATTACTAATTGGTATGTAGAGGGTTCAAGACATATGTCCTAGTTCCTTAACTTTGTTTCCTCCAATGGAAAACTAGCTAGGGGATCCATGTAAAATACTATGTTCATGTTTTTGTCTACCTTGGCTTGTAGACTACCTTCCTTCGGTGTAAGGTTTCATGACACCAAATTCAATTTTTAACTCACATGGTATATATCGGTTAAGAAAATTTTTCATGAAAGTAAAATGAATGTAATAAAGTGAACTCTAATAAGGATGACTTATGGGGTTCTTATTAGTATAGGTAGAGGTATGGGACTCTACCTATGCATTGCACAGGTAGGCCTTGAGGGAAGTCGTAGGACGATTTTCTTATCCTTATATGACTTTAATGATATGCATATGTAGACTTTATATGTTGATGATCCTATACGATGTTAGTATAACATATGAACTTGTTATTGGTCTATATTTTAATATACGCTGATGACTACTCATGATACTATCTTAAATGAAGTTAGGCATTATTTATGATCCCTTTCCTTGTTGTGTTGAATATGTGGGGTTATGGGACTTCATATAAAATTGCTCTTGTGGGATTCAGAAGGGGTTGTGAGCAATTTCCTTACATGATATGATGATATGAACTCTTGTACATGCTTTATAACGACGTTGGAGTTTCTTTGATTAAATGGTCTTGATATGCAAATATTCATGTTGATAGGATCTTTCGTTGAATGTATTCATGTTGACTGGACTTTATTATAATATTGGTCTTATGTTGGATATGGGCTTGTATTGATTGATGTTGTTCCTAATGGCTTAGATATGTTCCTAGTTGTGCAATAAAGCTTTTAAAAGTGATTTAGCATGATGTTGAACTAAATGTCCCTATAACCATGATTTCAATATTCTATGTCTATATGTTTCCATATTTAGTACAAGTAGATGTACTAACCCATTTTTCATTTCTTTTTCTCAAAATAATGTAGGTTGTGGTCGTTTAGGTATCAAGGCCAATTCCAAGGAAACTTGGAAATCTTTACCAAATTGATTTGTGAGTCCTCAATGTTCGAGGATGGTGCCTCTTAGCGAGACTAGTAAGATCCTCTATAGTGTAAAGACATTATTTTCTCTCTTATTATTGAAGTTATTGTTATATGCACATTAAGTGGTATGCCTGAATGATTCGACTTCATTTTAGAAGGTTAAATGTGAGATGGTATTAAGATTCTGATACGTTACGTGTATTGCCTAATTGAGAATCCTATGTAAGCTTCCTATGCGAGGAGTCTAAGTAAACTCCCTAAGTAGTATGCGAGAGGTCTATGTAAAACTCCATATATATAAGTTTTTATTTTTTCACATTTTGATAAGGGGCTAGTATAAGTCCTCTCCTAGAAAGATGATGCCGGTTACGTCTAGGGAGTGCTCCCCAGCCGTGACAGGTGGCTAATGCAAAAGTGACTTCATCTTAGCCTTATACCAATACCAGGTACAGTGTACCTCGACTCATTGAAAGCCATGGATTAAGGGTGGCTATTATGAGAGAAGACCCAAAAATAGGTGTGAAAAGAGTTGGATGCTGACAAGAAAATAATAAGTAAGAGAAGGATGTAACTTGGCAAAAATGAAAGAACGATCGAAATGAATAAAAAGAACAAAAAAAATAAAGAGAAAAGAGTTTTTTTTAAGAAAAATATACAAATAGAGGTGTTTGTTGACTTCTGAATTTGTGTCATGATATGATTCGCATGAGTTCGCTTGTAGGCCTACACCCAATCAAGAAAGAATCGGGATAGATAGCCATGTTTTTTCTCAAGCTTAAAATTTCTATTTTTATGATGTGTCGTTTAGGGTCATAGTGCATTGCTTAAGGACAAAAAATGAATTTAATTTGAGGTTGTATATGTACTATGAGTTTACGGTATTTCTAATGCATTTCAGTTAAGGGTTGTGTGTTTCTAGAGACTTTTTGTATTGGTTTAAAATATTTTGTGTCTTGTTTTTCAAGAAAGATATTCAGGCATAAAACGACGTAGGCAACTGTGAAATGGCCAAAAAAATATACGGATCCAATCGACGGTTTGTCATTCAATCAACACCCATTCATGAATATCGTAGATGAGAAGCTCAGACATTGGACGAAATTAGGGATTTTTGACCAAAAGTGTGGAAGCACAACAAGCATCAATGGATCATAATGGTGAACTGCTTCCAATACCTTATACTTGAAAAGCTATGTATGGAGTCACAGATGAGCATCAATGGACCGTAGATTGATCGGTAGACCATTTGTGGATCCATTTCTTTATTCAAAGATGTGCCTAACAAAACTCTCCTTATTTGAATTCCTTTATAATTACGTTTATCTATAAATAAGGTATTAAACCTTGTTTTTGTGGTTAGATACAACTACCACTATTCTAGTTTATGTTTTGAAGATTAGTTTTTGCAACTTTGGAAAATAATTGATATTCGGATTATCCTTTAAATCTTTTGGTTTGCAATTCAAGTGCAATTTCTGGGTTTACTACTCTTGTTACATGAGTTCATGATTTCTTCATCTATCAAAATGAATTGTGTTCTAGCTAACATGGGTAACTAAATCCATAACTAGGGTTGTTAGAACCATGAGTGATTAACAAAGTAAAACTAGTTAGTAAGCAATCCTTGAATAGTATTTTGCATGTATTGGTAATTCTTTAATTTGGAAGTCCTTTTAACGAGTGTATGTGTTAGAACTCTCTTTGTTGCTACTTTTTGGACCAAGGAGGTAATTAATAAGAAAAGAATTATCAACATACATTTTGTGTGGTACTATCCAATAGGCTAGTTTCAATTAGTCCGAAGTAATAACCGGGTCATACTTTGATTATGATGTTAAATATGAGGTATTAGTAACGGTTAGAAAATTATACACAATTACTCATACCAAAGTGCGGGGTGAAAGTCTCTGAATGACGAACCAAGGTTTAGAGATACATAACTTATTACTTTGTATGTAATACACTAGGAAAGGATTGATATTACTAGGAATGATGCATTATGAACATGTTGGGAATGCACACACCCTAGTTACATTCTCATCATGATAATAATCAATGTTCCCTCTTGTTCACTTTCTAATAATGCATATTAAGGAATTTTTTTACAAACAGTCCCACCGCACTTTTAGTTGATTGTTTTAGAAATACCTTGACTAAAAAGATATAATAATGGATTAAAGTTAACACTAAACCATATTCCTCATGGGATCGACCCCAACCCACTAGTTGGTTCTTAAGCTGATAAAGATCACTTATTTAGGGAGGTGCAATTTGTGTGTATCAAATCACCTAGTATTTAAATATTTTTTTTAAATTGGTGATAAAGGTTACTTGTCCTAAATCCCGCATTATCCTTTGTATTTTTACTCTTGTGCAAATGATTTTATTGTGTTGATGTGTGTTAGGCCTCTCTAATAAGATATTCTATTTAAATGTCGTGTAATAATTTGAATTTGTTGCCTGTGTCATTTTTGTTTTTGAAATCCCAAGTGACAGTGTGATCAAATGATTACTTTTTGTTGGGGATATGTTTACTTTTAATATATTGTTGGTGGGCGAAGTTGTAGTAGCCCAAATTTTTTCAAAACGATTTAATTTACCTAATGTATGAGATTGTTAACTTTATTTAAATGGGTAAAAATTGTTATTTGACTAAATTTAACAATCTTGGAAAATATTTAGTATCCTGAAGTATAAGATTTTTACAGGTCTTTTTTTAATTTTGGTAGTGCATTTTTAATTTTGTTTTCTGTAGTTGGTAGGTTGATTTTAACAAGATGTGTTGGAAAAAAGGCATGTAATGTTGTTTGGAGAACTTGTCCAAGCTCGACGAACCACTCGAGTGTTCACCAAATGTTCCCATCTCGACTTTAAATTAATCTTTTCTGTGATTGTTGATTATGAAAATTTCAGCAAGAATCCTATGGTTGACGGATGCACTCGATGGATCTTTGAAATCTCTATTCATCACCTTTTATATGCACCCTGGACCCTGATTCATTGTTATTCTCTGTCTACAAACTCTTCTCGCTTAAAAAAGTCAAAACTCTCTAAAGAGATCTTCCCAGTACCAAATTTTATGGTTTCTCAACCAATATTTTTAGCAAAACTGATGTTGCTCGACATTTATGTTTGGCGATTCACAGAATTGATAAGCTAATGTGTATGCTACTACTTCTATGTAATATGGTAAAAATAGATTCTTACTCCTAATAAATTGTAGGTATGGCTAGACCAACAGTAGTGGGAATTAATATGCCACCACCACATATAAGAGCAAATTGTTTAAGTAGAAGTACTAAGGAATAAAATTCATCCAAAACACCCAAATTTGAAGGTATAGAATTTCCACCCCGAGGAAAAGCTAAGGATATCATTATCAACAAGTATGCAATTCTATCCAAGATTTAACTGTCAAAACTCCCTACATTTGGTGAGGAATGCAATGGTAAATGTAAATGCATCGACACGGACGGAGGTCAGCTTTGATAATGAAAGGGTATATGATACTTACATCACTGCTTTAGAGAATGAGGGTGAACAACAAGAGACTCAAATTCCAGATTCCAATGATATGGAAACGGAAGTAGTTGAAATAGTAGAATTTATGCACAAAAAAAGCGGAATGATCTGTCTATCATGAGATATCCACTAACTACGACCTACCCTCATCCAGTTCAAAAATAGGTAGTGGTGCTCACACCACCGGTTTAAGGCCTTCCTCCCAAGTGAATGAATATGTTCAAAATTGAGGGACTAAGGACACTTGTTGAGAAAAACATCTGTCCAAAGATGTGGTGATTAATAAATATCCAAAAATATGAGCTACCTCAAGTATCATGATTTAAAGATCTTCACAAAGCCCTATGGACCAAACATCCAAAATTGGGTTTGGGAATTCAATGCCTTGTAAAGTGCCTAATTCTATAAAAAAAAAAGCAATCAATTGCACCTAATACCATTAATCATTTGATATTCAGAGAAAGAAATTGTTGTCTGGAATAACCATAATAAATGTAGTCTTAGGTTGTACGACCAATTCTGCTGGCACTCACCAATACCGGATAAAGACAAAAGCATTGGAGAACATAAAAACTTGGATAACTTCTCTTATTTGAGATGGAACTCTAGAGTGGTTAGAGGCATGGGTCCCAATAATAAAAAGTCACTTACATATAACTGTTAGGTACTAGTTTGGCTTTATCAGCAATACAATTATACCAAATCAAAATGAGCTCCTCCTTCATCACTCTAAAGATGTTTGCTTGGCACCATCATTAAATAGAACCAGATAGACTTGGGTATGATCTGTTTGCTTGCCAAGAGGGATAAAAAGTACTAGATCTCCCTCCCATTTAAATTTGTAATGACAAAGTTCTGTAGACGAGCTCGAACGCAAAGATATGCCATGAAAATTATGGAAATAATACCCATATCCTCACTGATATCCGTATTGAAGCTGAGTATCTCTAAGATGAGGTAGAGGAGAAATCGAAGGAAGATCATGTGAATCCTTCCTTAGCTGTGGATTTGAACTCCATACCTGCAGAGGTATATTTGCATACTTTGACCCTTGTGCTTTCAGGTACGTTTTTTGTTGGTGCTACTCCTTCTGACATTCCAGGTCCACTGATGGTTGCACTTCCTCCTAGACCATTTTTTGTTGCTTCCTCGGGGACTTCGATTACTCATGCTTTATTATTACTAATGGCATGACTATTCTAATAAGTTTATGTGTGGGATACTCAATTGGGGAAAGACATCGCATGTATGATTGAGAGTGTTAATCTTGACGCACTAACATTCATTCGAACCTCTATTGATGATATGGCTACAAGAGTCACAACTTTTGAGAACAGGCAGCGGTAGAGATTTAAGATTTCGGCCTCGAAAGCTGAAGTAGAAAAAATAAAGAAGGATGTAAACTATTTTAAGTCTAGAAAGTTAACGACATTTATTCAGGCGACAGAAGACTCAGACACTCCTAAGACCTTACAGATTCCTTAGAATACCAAAGGAGATACATGTTGGGAGGAAGTTATAGTTGATGAGTCAGATGTTGAAACTGGAGAGGATAATATAGATGTGCATGATGCGATCATCTAAAGAGATGTTCCTACCCTTAGGGAGGCTAAGGGAAACCTTTGAGATAATACAGTGACCTAGGAGATCGTGGTAGGTGTTGCGGTACAAGCTTCATTGGTGGATGCCCCTATTGCTACATTTTATAAAGTTGGTCCTTCTTAGGAGACTTCAGGTACTGTATCCCCAGTCTAGATGATCCTTGGCATTGTTGCCTTATTTAATAGTGTGGCACAAGCTTCAGAGGCCCTTACATATAGAGAGAATACATAGACATGATCTTCTATTTACCTCACCATACGTCTTACTTTGATTAATTTGTTGGATTATTTTTATGTCATTTGCATTTGAGGACAAATAACTTTTTTGTGGTGGGGTGAAGATCAACTTTTGTGTGTTTTAAGTAAATCGTGTTTTTGTAAATATAATTGGACTATATCTTAAATTGTGTTTCATATTACTTTTTTAGGATGTTTGGGATTGTGGCTCATTTTGTTTTAATTGAAAATAATTTGACCTGTCTGGAAATTTTTTCTTCTTTTTGCCACCTCTTCCATGTACTTGAATGTTGCTATTCTTCGGAAAATTTTAGCCTCGATTTTATCAATACCAATTACTTGGATAATTCTTGCAATCGAACAAACATGAATGTGAAGCTACAACAAGGCCAAATGAAGTTGCATAAAAAATAAGTGAACTCTTGGGATCTTGTTATGATTGGCCAATTATCAAAAAGAACCACTTTGCGATGAACGTTGCACACGTGCGAAAGTGTGGAGTCTTATTCGGCTTTAGTGTCAATGTTTTGTGTGATGAGCTTACTGTGAACCAAACATAATGGATCCAAGAATTTTCTATTACTCGGGTTAACTAAGTGATGATAACTCATGTTACGATCTTAGGCACCGTTGAAATAATGTTAACAAATTTGACTTATAAAACTTCTATGGGTTACACTGTGACTATTCGAATGTATTTTGAACACCCCTTGACCCTAACCTTTCTTTGGATGAACTTAATGAAACATGACTTCTCTTAATCCTGTACCCATAATATTTTTGATTTGTTGTTTATTGAATAGCCAACTTAGCTCAAAAGCCTATGTTGGGGTGTGGTTAAAAGGGAAGGCAACTCAAAGAGTGCATGAATAGTCTCCATTTCACCATGGTGTTTTGAAAAGTGGGACCTCTCCAAAAACAAAATAGGAAACGAAAGATAAAAAGGGAAGAAAAGAATGAAAAAGAGAAAGTCGTGGAATAAAGTTATGAAAATATAAAAAGAAAGGGTGTGTTCCAAACAATACATGAAAATTGAGTAGAGCGATAACCTATGTGCAATAGAGTAAAGAATGAAGTAAGCAAAAAGGAAATGTTATGACGACCACATATCATGAGGGTAAAAGTGAATAGATTAAAACCTTAACAAAACTTTTTGATCTTGAGTGAGGTGAAACAAAAGTTGATAGGAAAATATGGGCAAACATATGGGTTAAATCTTGCATTGTGTTCATGTTATTTAGTGTGAGCATTGAAATTGACAGTGGAACTTCAAATTGTGTAATATTGTGCATGAATATGAATTCATTCTTTATGTGTGGGCATTTGATCACTTTGGGTGAGCTTGAACTTCCATTTTAAGAGAGTATCGTCACCTTTAAATTTATTGATAATGGTGTGTCAAAACTACAGTCTTTGAGTGCATATTTGAACTTTGCATGAGTAAGTTGAGTATTATTACGTGCATTCATTAGTGAGTCTTTTCTATCACTATTTGAGAAATCCTTTTTGAACTGATAAACTTGACTATAACTTGAGGACAAGTAAAATTTTAAGTTGGGGTGTTGATGAGTCCACTATTTGGCCTCATTTAGAGCTATATTTTAATAGTTTTAGTTTCCTCAAATACATATTTTATCTCGAAAATGGATAAAATACCTTGACTTAAGGTATATATACTTGTAGTGAAAGCATGAACACAATCAAGCAAAAAGCAACAAAGGAAACCGAAAGATCAATGAAGTGAAGACCTAAGGATCGCCGAACCCATTCAGTGTACTTCCAATACGTCTCATCCTCGCCATTTAACTAGTGAGTGAAGTACTAAACGAAATGATCAAATAAACGGTGAAAAAGGAGCAGTTGGCGTGTCTCTGAGAAGTTCCGCGGAAAACTACTACGTTACATAATGATACAAAAGAAGAGAATGATATAGTCTAACATAAGGCAGTGAAAAATATACCAAAGGGGGGATCGTGGAGTTGATCGACTATCCTATCTTACCACCCCGAGTGGTCCTTCACAGTAAAACTTTTTTAAAACTATAAATGTTATTTTGTATTTTTTAGCTTAGTATCTAATTATGTAGTTCTGAATAGTAAATTTTATACTTAGTTTCTATTTTGAGTTTTTGAAAGCTTTTGGGATACTTTGCTCTTGATTCTTTGAGATTTGAAGATTCTCTTCTATAAAAAATTCATAGAAGGTGTTAGAAATTCCTCATCCTACACTTCATTGAAGAGAAAATTAATCCTACCCAGTTGATGTTATTTTGATTTTGTATTATTTTTCTACTTTTCTTTATATCTATCTAAAACCTCGATTCTTGGGTTGTGATTTTATGGGTATGAATTATATTTATTGTTGGGTGATAATTATTGTTGATACATTCACTGTTTAAATGTGATTACAGTTAGTTGTTGTGTTTGAACTAAATTATATTGTAATTTCAAATACGACTTCACCTTTGTAATTTTAGAATGCGAGAGAGAGGTCTTAAGACTAACACTACTAAAATAATAGTCAGTGGTTATTGCATCGTCATGTTTTTCGATCCAGAGAGTTAATCTTAGTCCCTTTACTACACTTTCAGCTCGAGAGAATGATAAGGAGGAGGTTATGATTAAAGGTTGTAATTCTGTGTTCGAGAGAAACCGAGTTAAGAGTGAATATACCAACACTAAAGTCTAGCCTACTCACATATATTCATAGAGATAGTATCAATAAAAACTACCCTTCTGTGTCATTAATCTCATATTCTGGTCACATCCCACAAATCTTTTTTCCCAATTAGTTTCTCTTATTGTTTTTACTATTTTAGTTGTTATTTGATTACCCCCCCCCCCATGTTAATTGACGTTTGTGTTACCCCCTTGATTTTTAATGTTTTTATTCAATAATTTCTTATAGCTATGAATGGCATAACTTTATTTATACTTCGCTGAAATATTCTCAGTATCACTCTCCATAGGAGCAATTTTAACCCTGTGCTATACTGATTGACGACTGTGATACTAAGAATGGATGAAGTATCTTTGATTGCCTGAACAATAAATATGTTTTGACTTGGACAAAGCTTTTGTCCTTCTAGTATTTTTAATCAAGCTAAATTTGAAGTATACGAAAGAAACATATTCTAAATAAAAGCTATCTTTTAAGCTACAAAAGATATGTCTAATAAAATGGAATTATTTTCCTTTATGTCTGATGTCATTACTAAGTGTTTTGTTATCTAGGTTAGATTCTTCTTCATATTTTTTTTGGTTCGAGAATTAATCTTTAACATGAGTCAAGCATAAATCATTTTTATTAGCTTGTACTTTCATATTGCAACTATTATGCATACATATTTCTGAAAAAGTCATAAGGTTGCATTGATAAGACATCTAGAAGGGCCTTTTATAGTAGCAGCTCATTAAAGAATGAATCTATAAAAAGGGCCAACAATATTATTTCGTTGTTGTTTCAAATATATTTTTCTCCTTCTATAAATTTTGCTAGAGTAACAAAGTAATAATGAAGAAAAGTGGTCACAACATAAATTACTTTTGTAGTCTTGCATTAGTATTTCAATCTTGCAAAGCATGGAGATTAATATATTGTCTATTCTTGATATATGATACATGCGGCAACCCTGGAATTTACAAGCATTGTAAGTAATTTTTTTATTTCATTATTGAATTATTTGTATTTAAATATAAATGGAACACTTCCTTTGGGTTCAATAATCCATTTCTTTTGTGTGTGTGAACACTTCCTTTGGGTTCAATAATCCATTTCTTTTGTGTGTGTGTGGGGGGGGGTGTGTGGGTGGGTGTGTGGGTGGGTGGGTGTGTGGGTGTGTGTGTGGGGGTGTGTGTGTGTGTGTGTGTGTGTGTGTGCGCGCGCGTGTGTGTGTGTGTGTGTGCGCGTGTGTATGTGTGCGCGTGTGTGTGTGTGCGTGTGTGCGTGTGTGTGTGTGCGCGCACGCGCGCGTGTGTGTGTGTGTGTGTACTATGAGTTTGAGATTTGATCAAGATCAATCATATTTGGGAAATACGATTCTAGCGACACTCAAATTTGGAGAATTTTTATGAAAGAAGAATCATGTAGAAAAAAAATTGTACCTCGCACTATTTATCAATAAACTTATACTTCTTCATACTTTATTTGTGAGTTTAATTTATTTTCTTTGAAATTTGTAATAACAAATGAGAATGTCTAGTAGGACCAAATCTGTTATTCATCTCTTCTTTCATATTCAAATATTACCTTTAAAATTTACCTCAAATATTTCACAAATTCATGGATTTTGAATAACGAGATAAAATTTTGATCATCCAAGTTTGAGAAATATGTCACTAATAGCCGTTGAATCATGCCTGAAGAAATCTTATATAGAGGAATTAGCTTGTAGACAATTGTACCCAACACCATTTATCAATAAAACTACATTTCTTCATATTTTATTTTTTGATTGTAATTTACTCTATTAACTTTAAAATTTATTGCAAGCAAATTGACACGCCTAATTGGACAAAATATGTTCTTCATCTCTTCTTTTTTAGATCAAAATTTGTAAATTTGAAACCACATAACCGCAAATATAGAAGAATGAGTATTCAATCATAAATCTTCAGCTTCAACAAATCTACAGTCGAACAAGGCCTGAAGCTCTGCGCATTTGTAGACATTAAAATATTATGCGAATCTAAAAGACAAAATATATTCGAGGTGTGAAAGTACATGGTTTATTATGTTACTATTAGAGTTTTTTGGAGGTCACTCAACCCTAAAACCGTACTTTATACACATTAAAGGGTACTATACTCCCTAGAAAATGAATTTAAAATATCCCACAAATTCATTTTATATTCATAAGTAGATCAAATTTAATTAAACCTAGTTCGAGAAATACACCCCAAACGACATTGTAAAAAAATTATACTCGGCAACAAGTCTAAGAAAAAAAGGTACAACCTTGAAGAGTAAATAGAAGTAACAATCTAAATATATAGTATGTGTCCGAAAAGAATGGAATAAACTAATGAGGGATCTATGGAAGTATGAAAGAATTGTATCACCCTGGAATCCAATATAGGTCAATGATATCAAGACTAAGGTCTGATAGTAGCCGCCTCAAGATGCCTTGTCGTCAATTAAGAAAGAAAAAGTGTAATATTATTATACAAAACCAAAGGGTATAGTTAGGAGCATGCGACTGATCAAGTTAACTATAAGAAAGTAATTAAAACACAATAAACACACATGTATAGATTGCATAATTCAATTATCCTTTTATAAGTGACATAAAATTTCCCAATACCAATGATAGGTACATAGAAAAGTAAAATTTTAAGTGATCATCTCATGGAACCCACACCCGAACTGTTAGTGTGTTTGAACTTGGCAGCGCGCGCGCGCGCACACACACACACACACACATATATATATATATATATATATATGTGGTCCAATATACGTGTCAGAACGTGACACTTACTCTAGTTAACACAACCACAGTCATAAACACAGTCATAATGAATAGTGCACATAGTCAGACTGTCAAGCAACAAGTTCATAAAATGTTTTTTCGTAGATAATCATTTCCTTAGACTGTCAAGCAACAAGTTCTACTTACTCTTTCAGATTTCAAAGATAGTAACTCTGGAAGGGATTGTAGTAACTTAAGAAGCAACAGAACTACTTTTACTAAACGAGCTGCTATATTGCTTCAAAAGCTGAAGTGTTTGTTTATATTTCTTGTTATTCACTTGTTTAATACAGAAGAAAATATAGGCTCGTTTCGGTATATGCATCTATCACTTATTCTCCTCATATTATATTTCACCATTCTTGTGTTGATTATTGGGGCCTTAATTATGGTTAATTTTGATTATTCGGACCTTAAGAGTCTGATTGAGATTGTTGATATTTTTCCTTCATATTGCCATATGTTTTTCTATTTTTACTAAACAAATTGGCACATAACTAATAGGCATTTACCCCAGTTCTGTCTGTTGTCTCTTCTTTTCTGTTTTTTCCTTTACATCTTTTCCTTTATATATTTCCTTTTCCAACACTAATTAGGATTTTTATGTATATAAATGTTAGTTGTAAGTTACATTTTCGTAGTTAGAGGATTCAATATTATTGTTTTGGTTTTATGAATTAATTTGGAAAGAGATTGTCTATTTTTATTTTTGAAGTGATGGTTTATAAAATAGATTTTATTAATCAATTCAAGATTCAGAATTTCATATGCTTTAATTGTAAGTCATGATTTTCTTTTAATGAACATATTATCAATTGTAATCACCTAAGCATGAGTAGCTAAATCCATGATTATGGTTGTGGGAACCATGAGAAATTAAAAACAAAACCCAATAATTAAGTAATTCTTAAATAATGTTTTTGCATTTATTGATAATCTTTTCATTTTGATTTATTTTGAACGTGACCAATATAAAATCTGCCTTATTCCTACTTTCCCTACTAAGGAAGAAACTAATAGAAAAAGAAATCAAAAAATAGAGATTTAGCATGATAATCTGCCATCTAATAGCCTAAAGCCAAAGTGTCAGGGATAATCAAGGGTAAAGGGTAAGGGTTAGTAAAGCCTACACTCATAGAGAAACAAAGTTGTGTGGTGAAATTCCAAACCTGTATTATCAATCACTTAGGATATACCTATCTTACCGACTTGGCATGTTTAACACTAGACAAGGGTTACTATTATAAGTTTTTACGACATTAATAACTTTTAGGGAACATATACACCCTAGTTTCATCTTATATTGATTTTACCAATCATTGAATCTTGTTTTCTTGGTTACTTACTACTGAAATTAAATTCATATTTTGTGTTACGAATCCCCCTTTTAGAAATATCATCTGACTAAAAGTACAATCAGCAAAGTAATTATCATATGTCTAGAACTTATTCCTCGTGGTATAAAACCTAACATCCATTAGATTCTTGATTTGAATAATCATTTTACTTCATTCGGCAGGTCTGATTTGGGTGTATCAATTTTTGGGGCCGTTGTCAGGGTAGTGAATGTCGAAAGTGTAGTAATTACAAATTTGAAGGGAATTACAATTGTAAAGTTAAAAATAATATTTATAATAAATACAAAAGGGTATAATAACATAAATGAAAAGAGTGGTCCATCTATTCCAGAAGAAAAATCGAGATTGGGGATAAAATTTGAGTTGCATTCAGGATATGATTGATAAGATGATGAAAAGGTGTAAATTGACCATTGAGGATCTTGAAGGGTTCATTATTCCATGTACTATTGTCATGATACACTTTTCTAAAGTTTTATGTTACTTGGGTGCTGGCATAAATCTGGTGCCACTATTTGTGTTCAAAATGTTGGGCTCGAGAGCCCCCAAATCGACTACAATGCGGCTACTTATGGATGATCATACTATAAAGAAACCAATTAGGGTTCCATAGGATTCTCTAGTTAAAATTGAGGTTTTCAAGACACAAGGTATCCCTTAGGTGTAATATGACATATAAGACCCCGAGAGGCTCCATATAAGCCACTTAGCTTTCGTCAATTCAAGAAATAAAATAAAGAGATTTTAAAAGGATGTTTAACATATAAGAGTTCTTAGAAAAAAAGGATTTCTGAACATCATCTCAAAAACGATCTACTACATAAGATTTCATCGGAACATACCACGTACATTAAATTCAAATAACATAAAGTTAAGCCAAAAAGGGAATCAAGCTCGTTCCTCGAAATATGAGAACTCACCATAACTCGAAATCTCTCTAATGACCTGTGGCCACAAAAGTGGGAACTCCAAATGCCAAACCCTATTTTTTGGGAAATAGAGTATGATTTACCATAATATTATGTACTAAGTATGATAGGCATGCATAAAAAATTTGAAAAGAGAAAGGACATTTTGCTATATTGTTATGAGTAAACTAAGACATAAATGTAAGAAGACAAGATAATTTACAAACCATTGTTAAGGCAAATAGATATCATTTTACTTCACGTGTGATATACTTCTTGAAGTAACTTTAGTTCAATCATATTTGTGGTAAGTAGTCTTAACTTAATTATATGACCATGTGATCTATCAGCGTGGAATCTGGTGTCTCCCGCATCAAAAAGGGGTGTCCCACTTGCCAAGGTGAGGACCATGAACTTCTAGCTTATGTGGACCCACTAGCTAATGTTGATATAGATTTGTCCACTATGTTCTAAGCTTAAATTGAATGGAAGTGTTCTTTATGACATCCAACTTATCTTTTAAAGGAACATGGGGAATTGCCTTTTTTCTTTATAATATGTCACATGGGTAGTTTCCTCTTGGCTTTCATTTTTAGGTCATGGATAATTTTTCCTTGCCTCATTATTAGAATAACGCCATATCTTTGATTCATTTAATTAGGTGAGCCGATCTTTCAACCTTAGAGTCCTTTATGTTATATAACTCTTCACATTCATGCATGAGGTCGTTAGTTATATAAGCAACCCTTTCACAACAATTAAAGACTATAACAACATATATGTTTTTACTATCAAAGCAATATACATCATATCTTATCAATTTTATAACAGCATGCATATTTCCATAATTCAACATTCATAGTTCAAAACCTTCTTTTAATCATCAATATCTATAAAACATGGGTTCATGGGAATTCATGACAAAATCATGTAATTATCTCAATTCATGCTTGATATATCATAAAATAATCAATTAAATAAATATTTAGATGAACCGATGACATGGGGAAAAAACCTTACTCAATTTGGGGAATTATAGCTTTGTAAATCGGATAATTTGGGAACTCCATGAAGGAAAGGTATCCATGGAATGAAACTATCATACCTTATTGCAAAAATGTTACAACCCTCAAAATGAAATAGGATGTACTAGAGCCCCACATGGGTTTTATCAGTTAATACCTTGTTAAATTAATAAGAATACCTTTGGAAGTTATTTTTAAAGAGTTTTGAAGCCAAACGCCAAGGGATGACAAAGAAGTTCAAAAACTACCATTTTACATGTTGGAGTGTTCTAGTGTGTCAGGCATGATTTACTGCATTGTTTGGAGTTGAAAATCACTGTTGGTGACCCTAGAATATGCATAGTCGAGTTTAGGGTCAAAACGTCCAGGTACGGCTCCACTAGGACCAAATTACGGGTTTTGGCAAAGGGGCTTCCAAGGCAGTGTTTAGGCAGCACCCCCTTTTTGGAGGTGCCTGCGCGACACGCGCGGCCACTTAAAGGAAAAATTGTCCTCCACTTCGCAGCCTCAACAAAAAACCTGTCTGCCTCAAATTAATTTTCAGAATCAACATTCAGAACTGCCTCCGCAACGCGAAGCCATATTCGAGATTTGGTCGCGCATTTAAAAATTCACGTTAGACTTAATTAAAAAGTTCCAAATAATTTAGGGGTGTTTTGAGTATTTTGGGGGTGTATTATTTTAAGTTATTTATACCTTTTTTCCCAATCTAAAATCCCAACCCTCAATTAGAATAAAAATAATATAAGCTCTTCTCTCTCTCTAAACTTTCACTCCACTCAAATCCTCCGTTGAAGAAGCTTAAAGTTCTAAAGAAGAAGATCAATTCCAAAAGTTCTCAACCCAAATTTTGTCGATAGATCATCAAAAACATATGTTGATTACGTCATTGATTAGTCTCTTATTGAAGGAGAAAATTTTAAAGGTTTTTCAAAAGATCTCAAAAATCGTAAAACCCTATTTAAAATTATAAGCTTGGGTTCTTGAATTAAAACGATTAAATAGATTATTTATGAAGTATTTAATTTTATTTGATGGTTTATGATAAAGAAAATCCCATGAACCCATGTATCCTTTAATTCCTCATTTTTGCTCTAAAGTGGGTATGATGACTATGACTTAATTATCTTAAATTCATAGATATATTGATTTGGGCTACTGAACTAATTGTTCATCATTATTGAAATTGTTCATAGTTGGATTTATAGTATCTATATCAATCTTTGGTTTTGTTGAATCATTGATATGGATGAATTGGTGGTCTAATCTTATGGAAATTGTAATTGGAAGTCCTATTAATGTGTAATTGTTAAAGATATTGAGAAATGGTTATTATGTCCATTGGAAGGTGGTAATTTCACCTAATTCCCTTATTTATTGTTGAATTGATACAAAATTTCTATTGATTGGTATGATCAAATTCTGGCGGCAGTGTTTAATTGTTATAAAGTTATGATCAGGCTCTTCTCGGTATTATTATGTGATTTCTAGTATTATCGTGTTATCGATTATATGTGTTTAAAAAGTGAGGTATGATATAGTATATGTGAAGGAATAATGTAAAAGGTACTTATATGATGTCTATATGGTCTTATATGGATGCTATCACGTTATGATGCTAGCATGTTATAATTGACATTACTTCTTCTCTGATTGTTGATAAAGCACTGAGAAAAATCTTTATTGAATTATGTTGTATCTTCTGTTTGTAGACTTAGTTGTCCCTACTTTGTACTTGCATTATATTGAATAAATGATATGATGAATGTTGTCTTGATTTGGTAGGTTTAAGTTGCTATTCTTGATACATGAAAGCTTATGGAATGTGATCTCTTCACTTGTAAGTCCTAGGCTTCCTTGTCTTGAATGAATGAAGATAAAAATCTAGAATTGGTAGACCTAAGGTAGGTACCCTTCTATGAAAAAATAATATGGAACCTTAAAGATTATAAGAAGGTTAATATAGAATCCTTGAAGTAGTAGACCATAATGGTTCCCCCTTCTTTAGTTGAATGATTATTTAGAGGTAGGTTGGTTGGAACGGCATGAAACCATTTCTAAGAAAGTCATAAGATCTATTCTAATAAACTTTGATCAGAAGCCCGTGTGGACCCATTCTTGGTAATGGTATTACGAGTTGTAAGGACATAGAGCTGTTACCTTCTCAAATACTATTATGTGAATGAACTTACTATATAAGAATCAAGGAAAAGCACCGAGTCGATATGTTTTTAAAGAAACTTTACTCGAGAATGAGACTAGAGTTCAAAGAAGCCCTTGATATACGCTAAAACATGGGCCTACATGCGATGTGTCCTTAGTTCTACTTTTTGCAACTTGAGCACCTTCAACAGTTTGGGTCTTATGACAACTGATTCCATACCTAGATAGTGTGGTCTATGTTGGTTAATGCGTATTGTTATCATGTGGGATGTGCACTCTATATTTGATAGGTTCTATAATATGTGGGTAGTGGAATGGGAGGATATCTACAAATGGAACGAGTAGGCTCTAAAAATGCTAAAGTGAGTTCCCTAGGTCTTCCAAGACCATTACATGAAATCCCTGAATTATTTGATTGACTTCTAAAATGACTTATGTCATGCATGTTCTCATAATGTTAGTATATTGAATTAAAAAGGTCCTTATTTTGGTAGTATTAAGGAATACCTAGGTGAGTAGTGAAGAGGTTCTATGGGCGTTCTCATCCCGTCTTACTTAGGTAGGTGTTAGGATAACCTTAGCTAGAGGGTCTATATTGTTAAATGAGTTACTTAATGAATATGGTATTAATTTAAAAATTATGTTAATATTACTTTATATGTGACGATTGACGTGAAGATGTTTCTTATACTTGTCTTATGAGATTTCTCTATGAATAGCATGAAAGGCATATATTTAAGTAAATGTCCGTTTATGCATTTTTTCTTTCATGTCACCATAATTAGTGCTAAATTGTACTAATTCCATATTTTCCCTATTTCTACAAGTATAGGTGTTTGAAAGTGAGGATTCTTAAAGATGATGTTTAGACCATAGATTTTTCTCTCAATACTCGTGGGATGTCCTCATATTTTGAGGACATAGATTCTATCTCCAATTTTCCTTCAATTAAGATTTTTAATTAGACATATGTTTCAATTCATTGTAAGGGTCGTGTTCCTAGTTTGAGGTTGTAATCATTTGAGTCTATGTTGGCTTATATGAGACTAGATTTTCGTTGTCTATGAAAGATTTCTTTTAAAAGTGTTTTTTGCTTCATGCCTAATGATTTGTTTGAAAAGTTTTTATTTCCTCATTATTTCTATGAAAAAAATTTTAACGAATGATAAGGGCTTGTATAAGACCTTCGAGAGGATGAATACGCCAGTTACGACTAGGGGGTGCTCTCGAGTCATGGAAAACTTTGATCAGAGGTCAAGGTAAACAAGTCCATTAGGTCACCCAAGAGAATGAGTTTTTGATGATTCCCCAAGGCAAGAATAATGAGGAGGTTATAGGGGTTCTTCTTACCCTAGCCCGATCCATAATAGCTCAAGAAAATAGAGATGTGGGTCCTAGGTGTCATGATATTGAGAGTACTACAGCCTCGGGGTTGAGGGAATTTGTGAGGATGAATCCTCTTATCTTTCATGGTTCTAATGTGAGAGAGGATCTCCAAGCACTCTTGGATGAGGTTTATAAGATAGTCCATGCTATGGGTGTGTCTTATAGGTAGAAGGCGGAGTTAGCTTCATACTGATTGAAACAGGTTGCTCATGTGTCCTACACACAATTTAAGGACAATTTGCCGACTGAATTGGGTTCTATAGAGTGGGAAGAGTTTACAGAAGCTTTCTAAAGAATGTACCTTCTATGTATACCTTGTTGTCTAAATATGTTCCATCTTTGTTATCTAATCCTAGAGATTAGATGAGTAGGTTCTTGACCGGTGTTTTCGATGTTGTGAATGAAGAGTGATGTACGACAATGCTCCATGATAGCATGACTTTATCTGGTCTCATTGTGTATGGTCAATCCATTAAGGAGTCTAAGCTTGGGAGGAGAGATAGATATATGAAGAGGGGAAGAACCAATTAGAAAGGTCAACCTATTTAAGAAGAGGGCTCCAAACAAAGATGTTCCTAGTGCTCCGAAGGCTAACTTTGAGAGAGGTGGTGGTTCCCAATTTGATAGACATAGTTGCTCAAATTGTGGTAAGAAGCACTTTGTGAAGTATCTAGTCGGTACAAGTGGATGTAAATTGTCCTAATATTTCTTCTAGGGTAAGATATATAAAGCCAACTCCTTATAATGGTCCTGGTGTTCGTTAACGAAATAAGAATCACTTCTATGCTCTCCAAGCTAGTAAAGAAGAAAATCCAGATGAACGTTCTGGTAAGTTATGATTCCTTACCTTAGTGAAGAGAGTTTATGGTGTTGTTCATTATAGATAAGTTACTTCCCAATTCAGGGAGTAAGGTGAATATTTGGGTTGATGGATTTTGTCTCTTCTTTCTATTCTATTCAAGCTTGAGATTTGGAATTTCATAGAAACATGATGCATGTTTTGGGAATTTCTAGTGAAAAATGAGTTTCATAGTTCCCTTATAATTTTACATGTTTAATGAATTTATGTTTACATGATAAAATTAGCTTAAATGATTTTGTCTCTCATGTTGATGTGCATGTATAGTAAATTACCTAAACATTGCATGAGTAGACTTTTGAGCATGTGCAAAAGTAACTTTTTAAAATGTTGCATAATTGTGTATTTATGAGAAAATGGCATAATGTGATTAGAAATGTTTTGATGAGCATGATGTATGTGACAAAAGATGTTCCTCCAATGTCAAATGTAATAAGGTGGAGTCTTATTGCTTTATGAGTTGTATATGTTATTCCTATTTTCTTGTTGTTTTTTTTAGTCTCCTGTATATTTTCTTGAGTACAG
This sequence comes from Solanum lycopersicum, assembly GCF_036512215.1. Lineage (NCBI taxonomy): Eukaryota > Viridiplantae > Streptophyta > Magnoliopsida > Solanales > Solanaceae > Solanum > Solanum lycopersicum. Next base: position 33,578,487 of record NC_090807.1, on the reverse strand, counting down.
ACCCTTGTGAGGCACTCCTTCTCATCGGAATATCCACTTGTAGTCAAGAAAATACTCCAATATTTACTTGTTAATCCTTGCTCAACACTTTTCTCTCATGTAGGGATGTCCTTTATAATCTCTCCATGCTCAAGTGATTCTATCACTTTTATTCATCCAATTCCTAAATCTGTAGACAACACAACAACAACGGATTCATAATCCTTCACTTCATTCTATCTTCATTCATATGTAGACTATATGACTATCAAGTAGTAGGCTTCATCTCACATTCTTCATTACTATGTGAATCTAGACATCATTCATATTTAGTGTTAAATGGGATCATAATAAGTCAAGATCAATCCTAATCAATAAGGTCTAGTTCAATTCATATCTCAATGATCCTACCATGATAAATTAGTATTCAAGACACTTTAATTCAGAATATTAATCTAGAACCCAAAAGCTTACCTCTAATGGCCAAAATCACCACGATACCTTCATCATAAAAACTAGAACTTTTCTAGGAAACCACTTGCAAACATCACATAATCATTAGATTAAAATTATCGAATTCTACCCACTTTATTCCATACCCACAATAAAATCCTCAATCTAAGCTTGAAAACATTATTAAGTTCATCCTAGATACTTCCTGCTTTTTCTCTTCATCTTCAATAGTGATCTTGAAAGAGTTTTGAGAGGGAAATGTTTTGTTTTGGAGTTTTGAGTCTTAATAGCTATTTTATTGCTTAACTATATTTAAAATACCCAAAATACTTAAATTAACTGTCTGTGATTTAATTGGAAGATGGGATGAATTTCCCAAACTACCCTACCCATGGCCGAGATACCTGCAGAACAACAGGTGCCAAATGATGGTTGGCAACTACTGACCGTTTTTTTAACAACGGATCGTCTTGTATGGGTGTAGTTTTGGTCGGAGGTCAAACTTTGGAGGCTAAAATTCCACGACTAAATGTGTAGCTACCAGTCCTAAGGAATGGGTATCATATGGACTACGGTCCATCGACCTTAGTCGTTGTTAGGGACTTCTTTAGCAGTCCTCTAGGAAACGTTTGGGTCCTCCTCAAGGTCCCATAGGGTGGTCCTTCGGGATTCGTACTCGTGCATTTTGATCTGAAATACACACATTAACATACTAAGGTACCCCCTATAAAATTATCCTCCAAACAACAGATCAAAACCCTATGAAACATGCCAAGGCATACTAGTTCACACCTAAGACTATTTTCCGGACGTCTTGGTCGTCCCTTGACATTTGACTTCAAACCTCTTCATGCCAACTTCTATAAGCTTCGACACATCTTATACATGATTTATTTACTCTTAAAACACATGAGAGGCTCTATTTCACATTATTTCATTTTGGGGTCATAAACGTTAACTAAAGAGCATTGGTGCTATCCTACACGAGCGGAAAGAGAAGGATTGATAGGAGATAGGAATAGGTGCAGAGATGACGCAGGGTTGTACTGATAGGAGTATGTGGATCCATCATCAATCAGTCAAAAAATCTAAGAGGATACGAGTCATAGTATGACAACATCATGACCAATGGAAAACCTGTTCATGTTATGGTCGACACAGGGGCGGAGTCCAATACCAGGACCAAGATGGCATTCAAAAAGGTTGGAGCTAAGTTATAGTTTAACTAATGTCCAACATAGGACAGTCAATACAACACCGACTACCGTGTGTGGAGTTTCAAATTGAGTAATCGTCACACTAGGCAAGTGGAAAGGGGAGAGCAATTTCATTGTTGTTCCTTAAGATCTCTTTCAGATAATACTTGGGAAACAGTTCTTCCAGAAGTACCATATGGTTATCGATCCTTACCTGCAATATCTCTTAGTCAGGGTGCAAGGAGGATCATGCATGGTGACCCTGTTAAGGTACCAATGATGAAAGGGTGAGTTTGACTAATGGACATGCAGTTGAAGAAAAACTTTAAAAAGGAGAAGTTGACATTCGTAGCCACCATTGAAATTTTGAAAGAAAAAAATGGTGCTAAAGGGTCCTTAAGATAGTACACAAAGAAGGCTGAACAGAAGAACAAGGTTGTGATGCCAAAAGAGCCGACGAGGTACTTGCCCCTATAAAAGAGGTAGAACATAAGAACGAGCTACATATAAGTAGGATGGTAAGAGAGTTGCACAACGGAATCGATCGAAACAGCTAACTATTGGTTTCTCATGCACAATGTAACATCTCACAATTTGAAATAGCTAGGAATAAGCGAAGAAACTAAAAATATTGTTCTTTAGAATGAAAGGAGAAACATGTGGAAAATTGACTATGTTAAGAAAGGTAGTTTTGTTCATTTTCAAATAACCATAATTTCTATACCTTGGAGAGATCATTCCAACATGTTGACTATGTGCATTTTCGATGTCCTATGATGGAGATATAGCCATTGGGATTAGGGTTGTCGAAGTAAGAAAAGTCCAATACCAGATTTAAGGAAGGGCAAACTATTCTTTTCACTAGTTAATTTTCTTTTTCGATTTAGAGATTTATTTAGGGTAAAGACAATTTTAAGATCAAATTCGAAAAAATAAAATCACGCATAGGTCTTGGAGAAAAAAAATGAAGAATTAAAGGGAGAAAATTCAGGATTTGCCAAGAACGTCAACAATTTTCGAGTGGATATCATCGGGGGTGATCCCTATCAAGGTATGTGAGATCTGTTAGTGTTGGGTTAGTTCACCCGCAGACCAATCTTGCTTCAATCCATTAATTTTTGAAATTAATTGAATGAAAGTAGTGAAGTTCTTAAAAGACATGGTTTAATTCTTGTTGATTGAGTTGTTGAAATTCTCATTATTTCTTTGATTCGTAATTCTATTTTTTTTAGTTAAGTTTATTCTGTATTGAAGGTAATTATAATCCTAATGGTTTGGGGAAAAATTATGGAGGTTTAAGCAATTTAGGATCAGAAAACAAAAGAAAAAAATGATTCAGACGCACTTGAATAGAACCAGGCGTATCACGGCACACCCCCATTTCAACCAGTGGGCCTGGGGCAGCGCGCCTAAATGCGCCGAAATCGACATTTTTTTCCTAATTTTTGTAGTTTAGTCAGATTATTCCCTTCTATGGTGTTTTAACACTTCCTAATGATTCTAAATACTATAAACAACTTCTAATCATATAGAAATTATCAATAAACAATAATTTACAACCTTAAATCCATAACTTAAAATCCAAGGAAAGTTTAGAGCCAAGTCTAGAGAGTTCTTTAAAGAAGTCTTTACAAATGCTTTTAACTTTGTTTTAAGACTCAAGGATAAAGTTGAGTAAAGTAAAAATATAATTATAAGAAGTTCATTTCATGTTTCATAATCTTTCAAAAATGTTTTACGTGTCGTTTTAAGGCTTAAGCTCGTGTTAACTTTCGAGTAAAGTGAAGTATTCCTTCATATAGTATATGAGAACTTCACATTCCCAAAAGGACTTAAATTGTTTCATATTTAAAAAGAAGGGAATAGATTTCTAAATAAAGCAAGCAGGGATACTAATATTTCCAAGATAGCCTTTGAGCTAAGTAGTTTTTGAACTAATCGAAAATCATAAAAATCAATATGTTTTAAAGACATAAGAGCCAATATATTTTGGGTGTTATACTGAGCGCCGATATTGGGGAGAGTTCAAACAACTCACTGCCCCTATAAAACATGTAGCCACCATAAGGTAGGAAAAATTAATGCCTTTAGATAATCCCTTTTCACAGTAGACTAGCCGATCAATTAGGTAGTTCAGGTCTCATACCGTTAGCCGAGTATAGGATGCGCTGGCTGTTAGAACAAAAATACTCAAGGAACTGATTTGACAAAATAAAAATAGGGTGAACTTATGAAATTCCTTGTCTATATTAATCTGCAGAAAGTCTGAATTTATACAAAGAAAAAAACATATACATTAAAACTAAAATAAGAACATGTGCCACTAACTACCATAAAAAGGGGACACCAACAACCATAATGGGGCCACTAACTTCAGAAAGTTGAGCAACAAAAGTTGACAAAGTCTAGCTAGAAAATACGAAGCAATAAATGGAAATAAGTAAAAAAAACCGGTAAAAGTAATAATAAGCTAAAAAAATATCAATTTTCTAACACTCCTCCTTGGCATTTTTGTGGCAAACACCAATTCTTTGCCTCGAATCTTCAAACATTTCCTTTGGCAATGACTTGGCGAATATGTCAACTAGGTTGTTCTCAGATGAACAATGAACAAGCAACACTTCATTAGATTGTTGGACTTCTCTAGTAAAATGAAACTTGATCTTGATATGTTTAGTTCGACCATGAAACACTAGATTTTTTTAGATTGAAACTGCTAAATTGTTTTCACAGATGATCTTGGTAGCTTCTGTTTGTTCATGGACAAAGTCCTTCATCATCTTCCTTAGCCTGATAACTTGATTCACAACAGATGCAACAACTATGTACTCAGCTTCTACTGTTGATTGAGATGTAGTTTCTTGTTTTCTAGAGCTCCAACTAAAAAAACATGTCCCCAAATAGAAAAGAAATCCTGATGTGATTCAAGAATCATCAACTCCACCACCCAATCACTATCAGAGTACCCAATCAGGTTCATAGTTACTTCGGCAGATGTTGGGAAACAAAATTCCAAACTTGCTATTTCCTTTAATATACCTTAACACCCTTTTAGAAGTTGTGAGGTGTGTGTCTCTAGAAGAATGCATGAACCTAGAGAACAAACTAACAAGAAAGAGAATTCCAGGCCTTCTTCCTCTTAGATATAGAAGACTGCCAATTAAGCTTCAATACATACTATTATCAAGTTTTTCGGAATCCTAATCCTTGCCAAGCTTCACAGCAGTAGATATTAGAGTGTTCACAGGTTTGCAGTCTTGCATTTTGAACCTGTTTAAAATATCCAAAATGTATTTCTGCTGGCATAAGAAAATTTCATCAATGGACTGCAACACTTCCATGCCGAAAAAGTACTTCATGACTCCAAGATCAGTCATTTCAAAGATTTTCTCCATTTTATCTTTGAACCTTTGGATTGGTTCAATTTTGCTTCCTGTCACAAGCCTGTCATCCACATAAATTAAGACAATTAAGGACTCACCTGCAGCATTGACTTTCACATACAAAGTAGGTTCACTTTGACTTCTACTAAAGCCAAGTTGGATGAGATGATTGTTCATCCTACCATACCATGCCCTTGGGTCTTGTTTAAGACCATACAAGTCCTTTGTTAAGAGATAAAATTCATCCTCTTTTCCAGGAGTTGAGAAACCATCAGGTTACTCTAAATAGATCTCTTCAGCAAGCAAACAATTCAAGAAAGCCGATTTGACATCAAGTTAATCAATCTGCCAGGAACTATGAGATGCAAATGCAAGAATAAGCTTGATTATGTCATACCTTGCTACAGAAGAAAATGTTTCCTGGTAATCCACACTATATTGTTGTGCGTACCCATTAAACCAATCTATCCTTATGTTTGCAAATTGTTCCATCAGGATTGAGTTTTGTCATGAAAATCCATTTTACACCAATTACCTTGCGATTTCTAGGTCTGTCAACAAGCTGCTAGGTTCCATTCTTCTCGATCATGTCTACTTCTTGCATAGCTCTCCTCCATGCCTGGGAGTCTTGTGCTTCAACATAGCTTTTTGGTTCAGAGCTAACAAAGTTACACCGCTGATAGACATCTTTTAAGGATCGAGTTCCCCTCACTAGTACATCATCAACTAGTTCATCTTCAGAAAATTGAGGCTGCTCCATTGAAAATGAATCAGAATAAGAGGTCTTCTGATTTTTCCGATCCCAACCAGCTGCTTCATCAAACTTCACTTCTCGGCTGAGAATTAGTTTGTCTGATTTCAAACAGAAAATATTGTAACCTTTGAATGAACTATAGCCCATAAATATTCCTTTATGAGCCTTGTTATTCAACTTACTCCTTTTTGTTTCTGGAACTCGATAATAACATATACACCTAAAGACTCTTTGATGGTGTATTGATGGTTTGTTCCCACACCAAGATTCATATGGAGTAATTTCCTGCAAGGCCTTAATAGGCAATCAGTTCAGCAAATATACAGACGTATTGACTGCCTCAACCTAAAACTGATTTGGGATCTTTCTTTCGAGCAAAAGACATCTGACAATCACCATTGTTGTCCTATTCTTCCTTTAAGACACTCCATATTGTTGTCCAGTGTATGGTAATGTCAATTGGCGTTCAATAACTGTGCTATTACAAAACTTCACAAATTGAGAAGAAGTGTATTCTCCTCCATTGTCAGACCTTAAAGCCTTAATACTAAGATTACATTGATTTTCTACTAAAGCTTTAAATTGATTAAAAACATCAAAGACTTCACTCTTCAGTTTTATGAAATAAACCCAACACATTCTGGTGTAGTCATCAATAAAGAGAAGAAAGTATCAGTTACCACTCAGCGAATTTGTTTTCATTGGGCCGTAAACATCCGTATGAATGAGCTGAACTTTCTGGTTAGCTCTTCGTACTTGATTTTGTTGAAATGGAAATTTTGTTTGCTTTCCTTGTTGGCAAGTTTCACAAACTTGAGCATTAGAAAGAAATTCAGGCATATTTTCCACTAGATCATTTTTTCCATCCCGGCGATGCTTCTCAGATTGAAGTGACCAAACCTTTTGTGCCATAGGTTTGTACATATTTGTGAAGTAATAGTGTAAGACTACTAAGTTATTTTCTCCCAATCAACTAAAAACATTCTGTTGCTCATCTTGACATAAAATAACTCCACTCCAGAAGGTCCAGAAACAACTCATTCACGATTCTTAAACTGTAGAGAATAATTATTTTCAAGCATTTGTCCAACACTCAACAAATTTTGACTCATATCAAGTGTGTACAAAACAACAGATTTAGTTTTGATACCTGATATTGTTAAGATAGACATTGTACCTCTTCCTTTGACTTCTAATGCCTCACCGTTTCCCACTTTTACTTTAGATTTGTAAGTATCATCTAGAAAGTTCAACAATTCAACATTATTGCATAAGTGATATGTGCAACCACTGTCAAGAAGCCATGAATTAGAGGATTCATAGATTCAAAAGTATGTAACTGCAAATAGTTGCTCTTCATGTGCATCGCCAGCTTCTGCTACTTGTGCTTGCAAAGCACCAGAGGCCTTTGCTCTTGATTTGCAGACCTTGGATACGTGTCCCATCTGCTTACAGTTGCCACATATAGCATCGACTCTCCACCAACAATGCTTCTCCATATGTGTATTTCTTACACAATGTTTGCAAGGAGGGAACTTCTGCTTCACATCTCCACTAGTGTTTCCTCCATCATGCTTTCCCTTATTCTTTTGGTGGAATATTTGCTTTGTTTTTTGCATTTGTAAAGAGAAAGCTCCTTCAATGAACTTTTCCCGTCTTATAGTCCTCCTTTACTCTTGTGATTGAAGATCACCCATTATTTCACCTAATGAAAGTTTGCTCAGGTCCTTGGATTCTTCAAGAGAGGAAATCGTATATTCAAATCTCTCAGGAAGAGTCACAGGAACTTTCTCCACAATTCGTTTATCTGTAAATTCTTGACCAAGAGGCCTAAGGTTGTTAACAATCAATTATATTCGATCAGCATACTTACGTATAGTTTCATCCTCCTCCATATCCAAGGACACAAACTCTCTTTTTAGGTTCAACACTTGCATTTGACGTGTTCTATCGGTGCCTTGATATTCTACTTTCAACCTATCCCAAGCTTCTTTTGTAGTTTTGCAAGCCATGATTCTGTAAAACACATTATCTGCCACATCATTCTGTATATGAAAATTGTCTTTAGATTTCTTTTTCCATCTCTTCGTTGTTGGATTTGATCTAAGCCAACGTAGGATTTGCTGGTAAAGCACCAAGTCGTTTATCTTTCGTCATAGTTTCCCAAAGTTCATAGGCTTCCAAAAAAGCTTGCATCTTCACAGACCAGATTTTGTAATTTTCACCAGTGAAAGTGAATGGTGGATTTGAAGGTAGGTTGTTTGATACCATTTTTGTTGTAGGTTAAAACTTTTTTGTCCTGTAAGATCAACTACAGGCTCTGATGCCACTGTTAGAACAAAAATACTCAAGAAACTGATTTGAAAAAATAAAAATCGAGTGAACTTATGAAATTCCCTGTGTATATTAATCTGAAGAAAGTCTGAATTTATACAAAGAAAAAAACATATGCATTAAAACTAAAATAAGAACATGTGCCACTAACTACCATAAAAGGGGTCTACGAACAGCCATAATGGGTCTACTAACTTCAAAAAGTTGAGCAACTAAAGTTGACTAAGTCTCGATAGAAAATAGGAAGCATTAAATTGAAATAAGTAAAAAACAGTAAAAAATACTAATAAGCTGAAAAAATGTCAATTGTCTAACACTGGCAGCATAAGGTAGATTATTGTATCTTCATAGTAGCTCTTAAGTGATGGTTGTCAATTAGAGAAACTCTCATAGAGGTTCAATATATTTATATATACATGTAAATTTATTTGTATTATTACATGTATCTCAGTGTTATTTGTATCCTTCTATACATTCAGAACTTAGAGTATGTTTTCAAACAACTTTTCTTTATATTGTACTTGCTTTTAAATTGCTTTATATTGAAATGAGTTAGTATTATTAAGTCATATTTTTCATGAGTTGATCTGAGCAAGGGTAAATCTTCCCTCTTACTATTTTCAAGATTAAATTGTTTTTGCATTCCAACTCACATACTCATATATTCAATGCACTGATGTTAGTTGGCGTACATCATATTATGATGCAGACGCACATAAGTAGGATTAGCATCATGCAATTCTTTGTTGATCTAGCTTAGCATTTGGTCTCAATGTTGAGCCTCCTTGCATTCTAGAGCACACACTTATTGTATTTCAGTCTTTCATTTTTAGGGTGTAGTGTTGTCTGTCCCAACATCATTATCAGTATTTTAGAAGGCTTCATATATAGATTGTAAGGTAGTTATCGTTGCGTCTCTTATTTTTCATTGCTGACATTTTTTATTAAGACTTAAGTGTCATGTATGACAACTTATTTACTTAAGTTATTAAATGAGACTATTTCATTGAGTTAAGTCTTCCGCTAAGTTAAGTAAGTCAGGCCAAGGTTCAACTCAAGGCAATCAATGATCATTGAGTGTTGACCACGCCTAGTGTATATGCTCGAGGCGTGACACACAAGACTTGGATGCTTATACATCGGTCATGTGATGAGGTCATTGCATCATTTCATTTGGGAGAGTGTCATGTCCCGCCAATTCTCAGCACGATTTTGCATTCGAATAGGGGCTGAAGAGTCCAGATTTTTTGAGAGATTTATAGAAAACTCTAGAAGCCCTTAGATATTTCAAGAAGACTTTGGAGAGTTCTAGAAGAAGGACTAGAAAATTTCTAGGAAATATTTAAATTCCCTAGAAAGTGTTGATAATTCTTGAAATAGACAAACGTGTAATTACTATACGGAATTGTAAAGTAATTATAAATTACACTTTATCACTGAGGTGTTTGCACAAATAGAGGTGCCACTCAATTGTAAGTCATCCAACAAGTTCGACAAAATCTTCCAAGCAATATAAAGCATTCTTCCAAATCTTTCTAACTCTTTCTTTGCATTCTCTATGTGATCTTAGCATAAAAAGCATACTTGAGTTTACAAGACCGTAAAAGATTTTTAAGCAAGTTGTCAAGTGCCGCATTGATCTTTAGTAGGACTCTATGTCCGTGAAATATGCCCTTAATTTGTTTATACTAGTCAGTCTTACAGGCACATGTTTTTTTGGTAATTATGTGTACACTATTGGTAGCCTCGATTAACAATAAAAAGAAGTCGCAATAATGAAATTATTGAATAAATTTGGGACATTGTTTCTAGGAAAAATTTCAGTTATAAATTTTTATTAAAACAACAGAGATTAGGTTTTCTTATTCCTGTTTATATTATATTTGTTATTGTTCTAGTCATAACAAAGTATTGTTTTACAACTAATATGAATTCAAAATATTATCTTTACAATAAGCAAAAGAGTGGCCGAGGACCTGACCTTCAATGTACATAAGACGCTTTATAATCTTTGCAAAAAAAAGTACCATAGAGGAATTTTATATACTCTTTTTGATAATCTATAGGAACTTTAATTCTATAACTTACAAAAAAAGTTTAGTTTTGTTACACCTAAGTGTAATGTAAGAAATTTGACCCTAGTTTTATTGATTTTATTCTATTTGTGTTCCTTTGTTACTTTATGATAATTTTTTATCTTCTACAAGAGCAGCTAAGTGTAATGTAAGAAATTTTACCCTAGTTTTATTGATTTTGTTCTATTTGTGTTCCTTTGTTACTTTATGATAATTTTTTATCTTCTACAAGTGCAGGTATGCATCTTATATTTTCCCATCAAGGTAGGGAATAAATGGCTGAATTTTCATTGTGCAAACTTTGAAAACTTGGCTATGCTGGAAGCCTTGTTTCATCTTAACTGCATTATTAAAATCTAGCTCTTCTTTTAAGGAGATTTTAAAATATTACTCCTCCACCAATCAGATCATACTGCACTTACTAAAATTTTGTTTTTCTTACTTTTATTTTGAGTTCGTTCTAACAATAACATCTCTTGAATATATCTTTGTTAGCAACTCTTTAGTTCCATCTATCCACTTGACATGTCTGTGATCACTAAATAAAAGGATATCTTAATACATAGTACATATCTTTTTTTTAAGACCATAATATTTAAACGTTTTGTGTTTTATTTCTTAAGCTCCATATCAATTAAAAACTAGAGAGTTTTGTCTGTCACCCTTAATAGGTTCAATTTATAAATTCATTAGTAACTCAAATCACTCTCTTTCGATACATTTTATTATATCATGTTCTAACAACATCTTTCTATTGTTTCTTTCATTTCTTCTCATTCATCCACTTGAATCTGTTCCTAGTATCATCCCACTAAGTGGTTCATATACTGATGAATGTGGCAACATTGCCCTAAAATTTCTCTTGGGCTCTTGTTTTGGTTGTGGACATCCTCAATTTTTGATTTTCCATTATTCTGGACTTCTTAAATTTTCAATTACTTCTTGAGTTCATAAAATTTTCACTACCTGTGGCATTTACACTATACCCTCACTAGACTACTCAACCAACACATTTGTTTTAACTGACCCCTTTATGTCAACATGTTCCTCACTGAAGAATTTCGGCAGTTTTACGTTGGATCATGATGATTAAACTCCCTTTAGTTTTACGTAACAAAACATGTTTATTTTACAAGGATGTGAAATAACATATGTTGTTTTTAATCCAACAGAGGACTTGTCTAATATCGGTTCAGGTTCAAATGTGTGCAGTTTTCATTAACTTTTTGCATTGGGTTAGTAATATTCTTAGAGCACCTATTGTTTCTTTCCTTGCAAATTGAGCTACAAATGCAAGACGGAACTACATTCAACCATTTTTTCTGTGTTTTACTATCCCCTCTTCTCATCCACCCAAGGATCTTGAATAATGCTTTGAAACATATACCATATCTAGGCAGTCACTCTACAGTGAAGGAACAGATGACTATCTTTCCTCCAATCTCATGGCAAAAGAAGCAATCTAAAATTCTCTTTTTAATATTTGTATTACCCATGCTATTCCCAAATCATTAAGTAGCCTCCAGAAAATTATATTCCTTCATTGTGATGTCCATATTTCTTGTCTTCCACACTCAGGGTTAACACATCCTTTTTTCCTCCAAGTATTTTTTCTTTCATTGAAAATGGATAAACTCTTTGAAATAGCAATATATATTATTGGAAAGACGTTACTGAAATTATATCTATATGGTGTCATGTAACTTGTTTGTTATTTTAAGATTTTTATTGCATTTCATATTTTCTTTTCTGTGAAGTTTATCTCATGATTACATGTTTCTTTCTTAGTTGTTGTAGGCTTTAGTTCTTAATTTGTCGATGGTGGTGCTTGTTATTGTTGTTTAAAGTGTCTCAAAAACTACTCAATTGAAGGCTCTCTATTGATATCTTTTGTAAGGTACGTTGTTTTTCTTTTCCTAAACTTTTCTTCTTTAGTGAAGTGTTTTTGAAAATATTTCTAGGATTTGTCTCAATTTTTTTGTCCTTTTGTTTTGCTATAGTATTTAATCTAGTCTTATTGGGCATTTTTTAAGAGGTACTGTTTGCTGCGATCATTTAATGTGTTTCGTCGATTTTTGAACAATGGTATGAGCATTATAAAGTGTTGAACTATAAATCACTATCAATACTTTGTTGTCTTCAACATGGGTAATAAGAAAGTGTGTAACAAAATTTAAAATGCTACAAACAAAAAATTATAAAATATTTCACCTTTTTTCCTAAGTCTTTACATAGTCTTATTTTAATATAATTTGATAGATTGTAGGACTTCTCTGGCCTTTGTTTATAGTTTTATAAATTAGTTGTGAACCAGCTTTGTATATTCCGCTCATAACCATAAACGTAGGAATCATTTGGTCTTTTACTATTGATATTTAGAATATAACTGGAAAAAAATTATTATTTTGACATGTTTATTTGGTCTTTTTCTATTATATGTTGGATTTTCTTGAAATGCTAGTCTTTTATCATGTAATTGGACTATTCCAATTTTTGTAACCTTTTTATTACTATCTTGTGAATATTTATGTGTGTTTCTTGTTTAAGTATTGATTAAATGTTTGTTTCTTGAATTTTTGTTGTAATACGTGTATGCATCTATTGTTTATGAATCTAAGACTCTAAATATAAATATCTAATTAGTACTACTTTTTCGTTGTACTAATGGATTATTATATCTATCTTACATGCATGGAGATAGTTGCGCCTAATAAAAAATTGATGCAACTCATTAAAGATAGACTCGATATTGATGGGTTGAAGACTTTCTTGGATTATGCTTTTACAACATTAGGACAACCGTAGTTGATACGTTTTCCATTTATTAAATATGGTAATGCAGCTTTTAGAACACATGTTGTAGTAAGATCACATATACAAAGTTATACTCTTTGGTATCACCAAGGGAGATGTCAGGTGAAGAACAGTGAAAATATGAAAAATGAAATGTTAATGGCATTGAATAAGATGATTGTGAGGATGAAATAGCTGGTTTGCTAAGAAATTTATACCTCGATTCTAACGGAGATAATATGAATAATAGTGGTGATGATTTGTTGGAGGAAGAACCAAATAATGAAGCCAAAAAAATGTATAAGCTAATGAAAGATCTTGATTTACCATTATATGAAAGTACAAAAGTTTCTAAGCTTTCTGCTTTGGTTAAATTGCTTCACCTTAAAAGTATTTGCCGTTGGAGTAATGAGTAATTTACTATTTTGTTGAAGCTGTTCAAAGACTATATATTGTTTGATGGAACAAACTTGTCGAATTCATATTATGAGGCAAAGTAGGTAATTCCAGATCTTGGGCTTACTTGTAAGAAAATTGATGCCTATAATTATGATTGCATGTTATATTGGAAGGATGATAGTTGTCTTCAATCTTGCAAAGTTTGCGGTGCATCTAGATGTAAGGATGGTTAATACAATAGGGGGGAAATTGAAAAAGGAAAAAACATACCATTCGAGATTTTACATTATTTTTCTTTAAATCCACGGCGTCAAAGACTATTTATGTTCTCAAATATATATTCTTTGATATCATTGCAACATGAAAAAAGATTTGATGATGGAATAATGAGGCATCAAGCTATTCAATGGGCTGGAAAAAATTTGATGAGATTCCATATCTTTTGTAGCTGAGTCTCGTAATGTACAACTTGGACTTGTTAGTGAAGGTTTCCAACCATTTGGAATGTTAAAAATACCATACAACATTTGGCTCGTGGTTCTTATTACTATTATATGCCACCTTGGCTTTGCATGAAGCAAGAGAACTTTACTTTGCCAATGCTTATACTTGGCCCTGAGTTGAATGAATTATGGGAAATTAGAGTTGAGACATTTGATGAATCAACTAGAAAGAATTTTTCGTTACATGTATCTTTGTTGTGGAACATTAATGACTTTCCAGCATATGAAAATTTGTCTGGATAGAGTACAAAAGGAAAATTGGCTTTCCCATGTTTCGATTAAAAAAAACACCATACAAGCCTAAAAATAGACAAAAACATCGTTATATAGGTCAAAGCCGCTCTCTTCCTCTTAATCATGATTGGATAAATGATAAAGCGTCATTTTATAACACTATTGAGTACACACTACCGTCTTATTACCCGGTGATGGTATTCTTGAATAGGTTGCTTATTTATATGGATTACCATTAACAAAGGATCCACAGAAGAAGATTACAATATCACACAAGAAAAAGGGTTATAACTAGAAAGAAAAGTCTATTATTTGATCTTCCATATTGGAAAACCTTAATTTTGTGATTTAATCTTCATGTAATGCACATTGAAAAAAGAATATATGTGACAATATTTTGGAGACAATCATAGATGTCTCAGAGAAAACAAAAGACACCTTGATACTCAGTTTGATTTACAACAAATGAAAATACGATTAGAAGTGCATCCAAAACAAAATGGAGGTGAATATGAGTTGCCAGTAGTACCTTACACATTATATTATGACGATAGACAAAAGTTTTTCAAATTTTTAAAGAATCTGAAGGTCCAAGATGGATTTTCCTCAAATATTTCACAATGTGTAAATCTTAAGGATAAAATATTTTGGATTAAAAAGTCATGATTGTCATATAATTCTACAACATTTCCTTCCTCTTAACATGTGTGGTATGCTTTGCAATTATTTGTCTAAACCACTTATTGAGTTGTCTATTTTTTCAAAGTTCTTGGAGAAAAATGTTTGAGACTAGAGGTTTTGGAACAAATAGAAGCTCAAATAACAAAAACATTATGCAAGTTAGAGAAAGTGTTCCATCCTGCATTTTTTGATGTCATGGTGCACTTGTCTATTGATCTACTTGATGAAGCTTAGATGGTCGAACCAATTCAATATCGATGGATGTATCCAACATAGAGATACCTGCACCTTTTGAAGTGTTTTATTGGTAAAATGGATCATCATGAAGGTTCTATTGTAGGGGGATATTTAGTTGTTGAATGTAAGACATTATGTCAAGGTATTTAAATACAATAAAGAAAGAGTTTAATTGTCCGAAGAGAAAGTATGATGGTTGTGTAATTGAACCTGAGGGTGGTTTGGCAATATTTTATGAACCTGGAAATATATAAAAGTGTAGCACACCAGAAAAACTTTATTCACACGATATGGAGGACAAAATTTTATATTTTAAAGAATTATGATAAAATTCAACCAATTCTCGAATAAGTTTTTATTTAATCTAATAATTTATTTATACCTTAATTATATGTTTAATTTAAAATAACACGGAAAACTTCAATTCTCTGTTAGGGAATTTTCAAAAATTTATAGTGAGACGTCTCAAAAATGTTCAGATGTGGAGTGGAATAGAAAATTCATAAGTTGGGTACAAAAAAATGTTGTAAGAAATTAATTTGGTTTTCTTAAATCAAGAATGCAATAAATATTGTTTTTTGAAAATCTATTTGATGTTGTTAGGCTGGAGGATTATATAAATGTGATGATAGTAAGAGAATGGAAGATTTTCTATCTTTATCACGTGGCCCTATGCCATATGTCACAAGATTCAAAGGTCATATGGTTAATACATATAGGCTTCATGTGAAAGAGTATGATCAATATTTTAAAACTTAAAATTGTGGAGTGGTTGTAGTAAATTAAATTGGTGAAGAACAAACTCATATGAATTACTATGATGAGTGAATTGAGGTTCTTGAATTGCAATTTGTTGGGGGAAGAAGATTAGTTTTATTCCAATGTATGTGTTTTGATGTTTATGATCAAAAGAGGGGATTTAAAATTGATGAATATGGCTTTGTAAGTGTTGACCTTCGATGATATTTGAAAATGAGTCAGCAATTTATATTGGCTAGACAAGCATTACAATTATTTTATGCTATCGTTCATTCCAATAAAGGTTGGAAGATAGTGCAAAAGGTTCAACCTCGTGATTCTTTTGAAAATTTGGAAAAAATGGATGATGACTTAGAAGATTTAGACAACTCTACACAAGTGAAATGAAAAAGAACTCCTTATGGTTTGGAGCTTTGTCATGCTTTCCTTTACAATATTAATTTATTTATGGTAATGATTCTTTATAGCATTTATGTGAATATTTATTTGATGCACTTGGTCTTTAATGTTACCTTTATCTTACTGTATTAGTAATGGTTCATTCCAGGAAACTATATTAAATGTACATGTGTCTCTTTTCTAAATGTTTTGTCAATTCACATTTAATCTTATGAAAAACTTCCTGACCTCTTTATACTTTTGTTTTGAAGGCTTTGCTCTTATTATTTTGTATTATCTAGGCTGACATGAATCCCTTAAAAACTTTGGAGTATGAAATGGGAGAAGCTTCGGAAATTCCCAAGCATGAACTCGTTCAACCAGGTGCCTTAGTAAAAGGACTAGGTCAAAGTTTGAAATATTTGAGCACTATCAGAGCCAATGCTTAATAAAGGACTCCAATTGACAAAAATATAAGTTACTATTTAACAACTTCTAAGTCGAATAAGATAGAAGATAATACTTTCCACGTGCATCCTTGTTTAGATAAAAATAAAGACAATGCTCCCCTCCATCAAAAAGATGAAATGAATCAATACACATTGACTAGTGATGCAAAGGGCCAAGGATGAATCTTATGGATTAATGCTACAAAAAGGACTATGATTGGCGAAAATTCAAATACTACAAACACTTCTAGTCAAAAAAAGCCAGTAAAGAAAAGTATCCTTGAACCTCCTTATTTTTATCAAATGGAAGACAATGACCCCCTCTTTCTAGACTCGGAAGTGAATCGAGATACACAAAGATGTAATCATTTATAAAAGAGTTTGTTTGGTTAATCTTTGGATCAAGAAATTCTACTTAGCTTTCTCTACATAAACTCCTTAGTATTTTTTTTTGTTACTAATTGGAATAAACTTCTCGTTTTAGATGACTTCCATCAAACTTTCAGGTCTATTTGAATTCAATAAGTCCAAAGAAGTGATTGAAGTGCCTCGAGTTCCCCAAAGTAGTGATACTAAGATTTTATTTTATTTGTGCAACTTCTTTTTGTTAGTTTAATTAAGCCTCAATTGTTTTTTACTTGCACTTAAATTTGCAGGTCCCTTTAAATCTAGAAAAGAGAAAATTGTTGGAGTGGCTCAAGGTTCTATAAGGGAAATCAAACTAGTAAGTATTTTCTTGTTGTTACATGTAAAGCAACAAAAAACATTATATGACTCGCTTCCCTGTGAAATAAATATGTTTGCATATGGCTATCATATTTAGGAATAAGGACATTCGAGAAAAGGAAAATATTAGTAGCTATTTATCTCAATAACTCTCCATTCTGGAAAATTCCATTCCTGCTTCAGCAACATCTTTCTTAGATGTTGTCCTTTCCCCTTTCTGTATCACATGTTGTTTTTTGTGGGGATTCTCACATTTGCTCTACCTTATTTGTCTAGTTTTCCCTTTATTTGGAACTTTAGATTGGTAGCTCGCAAAGGTGAAGGAAATTTAGTGATCCAATAAAATACTATTTTCGATATTCTATCTTACAATGGCCAGACCATTTTATACATTAATAATTTCAGAAGTTGACACCTAAAACATAATTATTGGATCATTCTCCAAATTCTTTTGATTAATTGATGCTAATGATCGATTTATGTCAAAGAGCATAATTGAGTTACTTTAAACTTTGCAAGTCCCGTTAGATATGATAAGGTAGAAAAAATGACAGAAGTGTATCGAGATGTTCAGAGAAGTGATACTAATATATATTACTTTATTTTGTGTAATTATTTGTTGTTATTAGTTGGTTTGAAGTTTTATTTTATTTTCATATTATAATTTCCAGGTCTATTAAAGTCTAAAAGGTATTAAAAAGTCATTGATGTTACGGAAGATGCTACAAGAAATGAAACTAGTATGTATCTTCTTCCGTGTGATATTTTGTTTTCTTGATGTTACAAGTAAATAGCCGAAAAGTTATTTTTCATATGTTTATGACATAATGATCCTTCATTATTTTTTCTTCACTAGTCCTAACCATATTAACCTCCACTTATTCTTGATTCATCAATTGTGATTTTCTAAATAAAAGTTTCTAAGAATAAAATTTATTGATTTGGGATCTTAAGCTTTCAAAATTTTATTCCACTGCTAGTTACCCTTTCTGTATCACATTTTTGTGGCAACTTCATGCCTTATCTCTTGCGATTCTACCTATTTTTTCTAGTTCGTAGTTGGTTTGGAACTATTGATGGGTACTAGTCGAAAACTAGATAAAATGTTATTCTGCATATTCGGTAACATAGATCTAAAAAGACTAGACCACTGTATACGGCAATAATTTCAATGATTAACACCTAAAACATAACTAGTGGAGTATTCTCCAGATTGTTTTAATGGATTAGCACCAAAGATCAAATTTATATCAAAGAGTATAGTTGACTTACTTCAAATTTTTTAGGCCCATAATAACATGATAGGACAATCAAGGTTAGGGGAACAAACATTTGTAGAATGTTGTGAGATTAAGACCTCGAGAGAAGTTAAAAGTCATTTTCTATCACAATTGAGTTGTTGGGCGGAATCACGCCTCATTTACGAGACACTTGGGTTTGCTAGTTCATGATCATAATATGTGGTTGGGGGTATATTCATGGATGGATATAAGAGCACAAGCTTTAGCACATGTGGGTAACTGTTACAGTAAGAATTTAAACATTACTCTCTTTTATTTTTGTTGACGTGATACCGCTGCTACTGTAACAACAATATTTTTTCCTCTTCTTCTTGTGTTTGTTTAAGATTATATATTACCAAAACAAACAAAAATTACCCTCCTCAATCTAACTATTCACTCTCTACTTAGTCTCCTATGTTAAATAAAACACCTCACAACACCCATTGTGTTTGAAGAATAGATGGTCTAGCTCTCACCTATTTTTTATCAGTACAATTGCAAAACATTTATTTGCAGGTATGCCCCTAATATCTTCAAATTCATTGCATTCCATGTGTGATAAATCATTACATCCTATATTTCTACCTAGATTTTCTGTTGTATTTTCTTCAATTTCCTTTTTCTGAACAATTTCAAACTTTGTGGGACATCCTTCTAAATAATTTGTACCTCTATCTAGTTAGACATAATATGTTGTAATTCATTCACTCTCGGCGTTGAGGAATTTCTACTACCCTTATTGCACATACACAACAATTTGCATCTTGCGGTTGAATGTTCAAACTCATCATTGTAGCCTTTGTAAGAAACTTGTTGTAGTTTTCCAACAAGAGGATAAATTTAATTATGGTTTGGTTATATAAATTTTAAGCAGGTAAGATATGCTTCCAAAAGACGAGTCTGTATCCCTATAGCTCTTTTACCCCTTCTGGCTAATTACGTACGTTTCACTTTGTCAACTTGTCTTTATGATTTGCTACTAATCAACCATCCAATTTGTTAGAAACGTTTACTTTCTCCAATACGAAAACTAATCTATAGGTGGTATGTCATCTCATATACTGCCATATTATTTCATATACACGGCATGTATTCATGTTACCCAAGGGATGTAGTTATTCTGAAACCCTCCATATAGTAGTTCGTCAACAAAAGCTTCATTCCATTTCATACATACCTTAACTTTTATTCCTAAAAAATTTTATATGGGAGGCACACACATCTTATCTTAAATAATCAAAGGCTTCTTTCTATGATCTGCAATACCTCCTTATACAAAGTTCTAATGATATTTTTCTCAATTTAAAGAAAAGTTTTTCTGTGATAACATGAATGATCAAGAGAAAATGTTTTGCTATTTATGAGAAAGCTTTGGGACAATTGGAGAGGATCCATGCACAAGAACATGAAATACAAATCATTGCATCAGTTTCTAAAAGATGTTTCAATAGGTGCAGACAAGAGTGATTGGGAATTGATGGTCAAGGAACAATTTCTATATAATAAATTAAAGGTATGATTGAATAGCTATTGATTCATATTATTTTATTTCCTAGTCACATATGACTACTCTTTTGGAATAGTTCTTTTGACTAGATGATTTCATTTGTGATCAAGAGGATGCAAAGTAGTTACAAAAGTTAATTTCCAAAAAAAATATAATCATAACACAAGCTTTTAATAAGTTCAACTTGTGTTGTTAATGCGGAAATCAACTACAAGAAACACAATCCTCAGGTCTAAGTTGTGTATACCTCATCGTACAGGCAACAAGCCTATAAGAGAGATTAGTCCCAAACTAGTAAAATATATCATAAAACCCTACGAGGAAAGGTCCCTTTCTTAAAAAAGATATTATAATACTTACTTTTTTGTTGCTATGGGAGAAAAGATGGTAATCCACCAAAACAAAGCAATTATCATGTTTGAGACTCGTAAAAAGGTAAATGATCTTGTCGAACCAGAAACCAATAAAAAATATGTTTGTTCATCATTAAATTTCATTTAACATTTTCTCTCTTGATTGATTTAGCGAAATTTTTTAAACATTCTTCTATTTTATGGGCTGAAAATTCAAGAGCTCGTACAATCTGAACTATCTCTTACTAATATTGAGGTAGTGGAACGCTGCTTTGGACCTCAATGCAAAATTCATGCAGGTGGATTTGGTGGTGGGATAACCACTAAGGAGTTCAAAAGAGGTAGTACTTCTAAGGTTCTGCTACTTGAAGAACTGAAAATAACTCGAAAAGAAATGAAATTACTGCAAAAGTGTATTGATATTCTAGAGAGTAAATATGACTGCCTTCAAAGAATAGTGGTTCATCAGTATTCATCACCTCCACCATGTTAGCAAACTTTTCATTATCTATGACATGAATTTAGTGATGTCATTAACAAATGCTCATCTTTGGTAAGGGCTTTGTTAATGCAGTGGTATGTCTTTCTATGATAGGTTGATTTTTAAAGGGTAGGCAGTCTTTAGTTATACTACTTCCCACGATGAACGAGACTACATGCTTATATAATTATGCAAATATCTATTTCAATAAGGATGTATTCCAATATTCTGAACTAAGTTCTTTTCCATCATGTTCACCTTAGTATTTGTATTGCGTATTAAATCTTTATTGTATTATTGTTTTTGAATAATGATCTCTAAACATGTTGGACTTTGTGAATTGTGTAAATGTGAAAGATAGTTATCTCATTTTAGTTTCTCTCAAAAATAGGGTTCACAGTCATATGTATAGAACAACTTGTATTTATAGAAGAAGTGGTCTAAGGTAGATAATACTGCTTTCATCGATACATTACTTACATGTTTGATGTTTGCTTCTTGTTGATCGTAATAATTTTTTGTTAGGAGGGATTTATCAATCATAACAAAATAATTTAGTACAAACAAAGAGTGATGGCCTAACTGCTATATATCATTCTAGCCTATAAATTTTACAATTCACTTTAACATACAAAGCAAGAATAATTTATGTTTATTATAGTGTAAAAATGCCTAGGGATACGAATTTAGATTTAGAAGCACAGGCAACTAGTTTACCTTTTGCTAGCTGCGAATATGAATATGCTCGTCCTGCAATCTTTTTGTAATATCACATATCTCAGCCCACTATGTTCCCTGGTAAAAAATAACCTTGTGAAATCCCAACCAGTAGCATAGTCTACTCATTAAAAGTCTGATAAAAATTCTCCCCTATTTTACTAAAAGACAACATCATGTGGTACTTTTATAACAATTTTTCATTCATGTCTACTTTTTATAGTCTTCTTTGGACATCCAGCAACATAATCAACTTTAACCAAGGGTGAACCATGTTGCAAGGTTGTACTCTTCTACTCGAGTCAGGAAAATATGGTCATGAGATAGGTATATATACATCTTCTAAGTAAAGAACTTGCATCCTCTCTTTATCGTTTCAAACTCAGCCATCAAAGCACCCTAACTAGTTTGTCCTTGTAATAATACATCTCCACACCCCAATATATTCCTCACTATCCATAATGATGCAAATTTAGGTATTAGGACAGTTTCAGTCGCCCTTCTTTTCATAAATAAATTGTGATCATATCCATAGACAATCCTTTCTAGCTACATTTGGCAATTGCTAATTTAATATTGCATAGCTATATGTAGTTCAATTATATTGAATAATGTGCAGCATGTGGTTGGCTTATTGTTTCCCATGACACCAACGCTCTTCTGGACATTGTTATTGTCCATGTCCATTGATAACGGATCAGATTTAGTAGTGTCTTCTCTTTAGGACTCTATTATAAATTTCTCCTTATATATAGGTTATAGAAAAGTCTTACCTTTTCTTAGTTTTCTGTTTGTTGTAGAAGTGGTACCCAATCTATATATACTTAGTTTATAATATTTAAAATGCATCATTCCTTTCATTTTACTTGCAACTTTATACTTTATATGGTATCAAGAGACAATAAACTCTCACCAATAAATTATGTCAAGAAACCCTACCATCCTTTCCATAAAAATGGCCCGAAACATCATTGTAACAAACTCCAATGCCAGTACATAAATTGTATAGCTTAATGATATTACCCATTTATCGATATAATTAACTAGAACCATAATTATTCCCTTTGGAATGCACAATTGGCAATGCTTATGCGTGGTCACAAGCTTTTTGGCCATTCAACTGTTATCTCCAAGCCCGTGTTCGTACAATGGCTCAAAATAATCATGTCATCGAAAATCCTGCATTTTTCATGTATCGCCAAAATCAAGTGATTTCAAACACAATCTTGGCCTTAGTTGATCCAAATCTTGCTCCTATGATTGTCACAACATCCACTTCCCAGGATTCATAGGATTCTTGCACACTTCTTATGCAAACAAATAACAAATATGGATCTTTAGTTTGTGAGATTTTCTAGCTTGTCTCGCAAAAGAAACCATTCTTGTTACTGATTATCTACACCAGATTTAATCTCTCTGTGATGAACTTTCCACTGCTGAAGGTTCTTTGTCTACTGAGGAAGTGATTGTCAAAATACTTACTGGACTTGTTCCTAAATTCCGTGAAATATCAGTTGTTATCCGTGCAAGAGGTTCTACTATTTATTATCCAGAACATTATGAGAAGTTACTTTACCATGAACTTTTCATCAAGCATGAAGAATCAAAGAAGCTAGTCTCAATACCCATTACTGCTTCTAATGCACAAAAAACAAACATGCATCATCTCTAAGGAAACACCTTTAATAAGCGTTCAAATGTAAATTCCCACAATGCCAACCAGTCAAGGTGTGCCTAACCATGGCGTGCTGGCAACAATAACATACATCAGTGTTATGACCACACTCTGAAGTGCTAGTTGTGTCACCGACCTGGTCATTCTTCTACGTTTGCATATCACAATCACACAATCACCTACAAGCCAAGGCAAACTATACTGCTCGATCTCCAACTCATCAAAATCCTTGGATTGTTGATACATGTTCCACTCATCATATGGCCTCTAATATGCAAAATTTCACTGTTGTCCACACCTACCATATCCAGCAGAGATAGAAATGGGGGACGGTAATACCATTCAAA
Organism: Solanum lycopersicum; assembly: GCF_036512215.1. NCBI lineage: Eukaryota > Viridiplantae > Streptophyta > Magnoliopsida > Solanales > Solanaceae > Solanum > Solanum lycopersicum. The sequence goes on along the minus strand of NC_090807.1, from coordinate 33,554,791 downwards.
TATTTCATATCGGTAATACTAACTTACTTGCATCGAATAAGAAATTTAGGCTTCTCAATACTTTATATTCTCATTATATAAAAAATAATCTTCTTTGTGTTTCCAATTTTTTCTGCAATAATCATTCATACGTCCATTGAATTGTTTCCTTTTTCTTATTGTTTGAAGGATCTAAGTACGGGGCGCCTCTATTTTGCTGGCAGAATAAAGATGGGCTATATGAGTGGTCGTCGGGCAGTGAACATCATACCCCTCAATGCAATGTTTCTATTCCTCCAAACCTGTGGAATCGTTGATTAGGACATCCTAATCATCATACATTAAACATGATTTTACATCAGTTTTCTCTTGCAGTTTATTATTCTAGAACTACTTCCATTTGTAATTTTTTTTATTCTAATAAAATGCACATGTTACCTTTTTTCTGAAAATTTATTACACTATCAATGACTTTTGTGAATAATTTATACTGATTTATGGGGATCATCTCATGTTTATACTGACTAGCACTCAAAATACATATGGTTGTTCACTATAAAATCAAAACAAGAAGTTCTTAACGTCTTTCAAGTTTACATCCCTTACTTGAGTTTCCATTTCAAACAAAAATTATGTCTCTATATTGATGGTGGTGGTGAGTTCCAAGATTTATCCTCATAGCTCAAAATCATGGTATTGAAAACCTAGTGACACCACCATACATGCCTCAAATAGTGGCATTAGTTGAATGCAGATAGAAGTATATAGTTTAGAGTGTCAAAACCTTGTTGCATCAAGCTTCCTTGCTCTAATATTTTTGGTTTTTTTCCTTTCACCAAGCAGTCTACCTTATAAAACCACTCCAAATTTACAAAATAAATGTCCTTATAAAATTTTATTTCACGAGACTCAACATTATGAATCACTTAGGATCTTTGGTTGTTTGTGTTATCTGTGACTTAAACAATATGCCAAAAATTAGTTAGATCCAAAATTGACTCCTTGTGTATACTTAGGATTTTCTAATAAATATTACTGCCACCAATGTTTGATCTCTTCAAAAATCAATTGTACTTATATAGAGATGTTCAGTTTTTGGAAGACACATATCCTTATAATAATATATTTTTTAAATTGAAAATCCAACAGAGCACTGATATCACTAGGAAAAATTGTTCTGATGTTCCACTTGTCACTAATAAACCATGAAGTTTCAATTCTAGGCATCTCTTTCTAGATTCTCTTCCCATTCACTCTCCAATGCCCAACTCAATGTCTGCTCGATCAGAAAGTGTCTCTATTGCATCAGGTAATTCTTATATTTTATCCTTTATTTAATTGCCTCATACCATTACACCACCACTAGATAATACTCAGCCCCCACCATCACCCAAACCATTAATCACCGATCAACACAAAAGTCACCAACAACTAAGAACGTTTGTGTTACCACTCCCTTACCCTATACCTCCCACCAACCTACCTTCTCACTCATCTGACAATAACCATTCCCAACTTGCACTTGTGTTGACTTCATCTGATCTTCCACTTGAGGTAACAACTTTAAGTAATCCCATGGTCACACGCTTCAAAACAAATACCCTCAAACCCAAGCACTGTAGTGTTAGTGCTCAACAGTCCATGTCCTTTGTTCCTCATGTATACAGATAAGAATGTTCTCAGCCTCACTGTTAAGAAGCGGTACAAGCTGAATTTGATGAAATTGTTAGGAATGGACATGGGATTTAATTCCAATTACTCTTTCGATTAATCTGGTTGAGTGCAAATTGTTGTTTCATATAAAACATAAATATTAGGGTTCCATTGACAAGTATAAAGCTCCTCTTGTTACAAAAGGATTTACCAAGCTTCTAGGCTTAGACTTCCATTCAATATTCATCCCAGTAGTCAAATGAGTTACTATTCGGTTGTTGTTTATCATTCCGACGCCGTTAACTATCCAATCCATCATACTGATTTCAATAATGCATTATTCCAAAGGACGCCTAGAGGAAGAAGTTTATATGAGGCAGCCACCTGACATTGAAGACCAAAGTCTCTCCACCCAAGTCGATAAGTTGAATAAAGCAATCTATGTCTTGAAATAAGCTCCCAGTATTGGTACAATGAGCTCAAAATTTATTTGCTAACTGATGGATATTTCAAGTCCCAATTTGATTCTTCTTTAGTTATTTTACATAATTTTGGATTCCTTGATTATGTTCTTGGGGTTCGTCATATGATCGATGGTCATCCAACTCGTTTCTCCTTGAAAGACCTTTTACAAAACCATTATTTTTTGGGTGTTAAGGTTCTCTTTTGTACTGTTGGTATTTTATTCACAACACAAGTACATCATGGATCTTTTAGAGGATGTTGGCATGCTAGACAATAAAGGAGCTCCTACACCTATGACATGAACTACCATTTTGACAACTTCAGTTAATGATCCCCAAACTGATGGTACTCTTTATAGGAGGGTCATTGATTCAAGTTGCACTACTTATCCTTCACACGTCCTGATATTGTTTTCGCAGTGAACAAGCTCTTTCAATTTATGCACAATCCACGCCACTCTCACCTGAAAGGAGTCAAGCCATTACTTTATTATCTTCGTTACATATGCCAATATGGTATACAGATTTCCAAAGCTCCATATTCTTGTTTGACTGTTTATTCAGATTCAGATTGGGCTGGTGAACCAAATGATCTCACTTGTACGTCTAGCTATATCACTTTTCTGGGCAACACACCAATTTCCTAGGCCTCCAAGAAATAACACTCCAAATATTGGTCCTTTACAGAAGATGATTATAGAGTTGTTGTTGCTGCTATTGTAGAATCCAACTGAATCACAAATCTTCTTCATGAACTTTGTCTTTCACTTAAGGGAGTTCCACAGGTTTTCAGTGACAAGATTAGTACCACTTATATTTTTTCCAATCTGGTATTTCATAGTAGGATGAAACATGTCGCCACTGATTTTCACTTAGTTCATGAATAAATTCAGAACAAGGATATTGAAGTTCACCATCTTCACTCAGTTGATTAAGTGACTGACAAACTCAGAAAACCTCTTCCCAAAGCTTCTTTTATCCTGCAATTTTTCAAGTTGGTTGTTGTTGACACCACCAACTTGCGGGGGCATAATAATGGATGAGATTTAGTAGTGTCTTCTCTTTAGAACTCTATTAAAACTTTTCTCCTTATATAAAGGTTATAGATAAGTCTTACCTTTTTCGTAGTTTATAATTTTGTAGAAATTGTACAAAATCTATGTATAGTTAGTTTACAATCAATAAAATACATCATTACTTTGATTCTACTAGAAACTTTATACTTTATATCCATAAGAAAGTCATGCAGATTTGTTCTTTATCCTTGATCACTTTCGTGGGGAGAAGAAAGACATGTGCACAATAAGCATAGACTCCAGAAATTACTATTCCAATTGGTTGAACTTTACTTGTATGGGATGATAATTGGTAATTAGTATTTATTTATCAGCAAAGAGGATACTAACAAAACTAATTAGTCGGTACTACCTATATAAAGAATCAGAGGTTATTACCTGGTTACATAACTCAAAAATTAAAAGCTACATCTATCTAATAAAAGTATGGCTATACATTATCTCTAACACAACAAACACAAGCAACTCTACAGATTATATCTTCCTTTCTAGCCTCTTTCATATTAAAACCTTTAGTATTCTTGTCCTTCAAATTGAATTGCATGAATGAATTATGTGTAGTGTAGTTCAATATTTAAGCCTGGGGGATTTCTTCAAATGCTATGACACTATTAGATCCTATTTTCAACAATATAGGTGATGCATATAACAGACATTGTACATTTGCTTCAAAAAAATGAGAGAAATAATTGATGTTGATTTGATATATAAGTTTTTTACAAAACAACCTGTATCAAGTCAAACATGTTGGATCTTGTATGAAAATGATATTCTTCACTTGGTCTAAATGATAGTAATCTGGAAAAAGACATAGAATTATATGTAACTTTTGAAGCCATAGAATATTTTCTAACATCAACTGATCAAGCTTGCTAGACGAGACAATGAATAGTATCTCATGAATCTTGTATCGTGTTATAAATAAGTGTCTCATGTATTTCCCCTTTTGGTTGTGTTTTTAAATAAATGACAGATTTATGCTTTAAAAGTTATAAGTTATAGCTATCTGGCATTCTGTTATGAATTGACCTCAAATTATTTTTTAAAAACAGATGAAGAATGTGATGAGGATTAAAGAACATCTTGTTGAAGAACTGTGCATCCAGTTGAAAAGAAAGATTATATTTTTATTATTGGTGTAGATCTAGAGATGATTAAACCTATATATGAAGCTATTTAAGTTTTATAACATTTATGTCCAACATCTATGTTATTTAGATCTTATGTTGAATATGGTTTTTTAGATATTGTGGTGAACACATATTTGTATGTAAGTTTTTCAGTATGTTTTCGTTCATGGAAATAAGTTATTAATTTTTTTAAGACTTATGCAAAAAATTTGATATTAAGATCCGGAACTGCTTGAGAATAAAAATATATGTTTATTTGAAGCTACATTTTTGAAACAAACATGGTCGTTATTTTTATTAAAATCAATGAAAAGAATTTAAACTTTGTCGATAGAAGTAATGTAATCAATGAAAGAATCTAACCACTAAAAGTATTTGTAACGACTTGAAATTTTGGTTTTACTTTAACATTTTAACGACCAAATAACCATCAACGAAGGGAATTTGTAGTCGTTGGTACAAAATGTGGAGACCGGATTTATGGTTATCGGCCTATCTCTAAGTAATATCTAATAAACAACTATGCAATCCAGTCGCTAAACTTTAACGATGTAGCTTTTAACGACCGGTGATGACCTATTTTTTCCGATCGTTGTAGACCTTCAATGATTGAATATGGACTTTTGAAGATCGGATTCCATTTCATTAAAAGTCATTTTTCTTGTATTTATTATTGCAAAATATGTGCCAAGTATAAAAGTCATTCATAAAACACTTGAAAGCATGAGGGACTGACATTTTCATACAGTGCAATGACCAAGCTAAGACATGAATGTAGAAGAAAATATAAGTTACAAAACATGGTCAAGGAAAATAGACATCATCTTAAGTCACGAGTGTGATACTTCTTGAAGTAACCTTATTTCATCATATCTTGCGTTTGGGAAGTATTTATAACTAACATATAAGACCATGTGAGCTATTAACATAAAATTCACTGACTCTCCCACCGAAAAAGGGTGTCCTAGTTGCCTAAGTAGTAAGAATCGTGAACTTCTAGCATATGTTGATCCAATAACTAAAATCTATCTAGATAATCCTATGACGACACTTAGTTTATAGGTATGGTTAATCGCCACTTGTATGCTTTGTACTAAGCGTAACTTCGTCGAAATAGTTTTTAATCACATTCACCTTTTCTTTAAAGAGACATGGTGTAACACTTCTGAAATCTAAGATGTGCTCTAGAGCCTAACATAGGTGTCAAAAGGTTTAGAAATTGTTTTAAGGTTTATTTTAATGTATATAAGACATTTAGGAAGACTAGAAACCAAAACGTCCAAGAAGTCCAAAAACTAGTTCAATGAGGTACTAGCGTGCCTTAGCCTATTTGACTAGCTTTAAGGAGATGGAAAATGATGAAAATTGGTGGAAAGGTTTCTAACATGCATTAGATTTAGTTCAAAGTTGAAACGTCCAGGCATGACTCCTCAAGGACCAATTGTATTCCATTATGCATTATATTGGATAGGGGTGTACAATTCACATCTAGGTTTTGGAGGTCATTCCAAGAAGTTTTGGGTACCAAGGTAAATGTAAGCACCGCTTTTCATCCCCGAACGTATGTTCAAGCGTAGCCTACTATCCAAACTCTTTAGGATATGCTTCAAGCTTGTGTAATTAAATTCAAGGGAAATTGGGATAAGCACTTGCCTTTGGTGGAATTTTCTTATAATAATAGTTATCATTCATCCATATACATGGATCCTTATGAAGCCTTGTATGGTAAGAGGTGTAGATCTCCTATTGGGTGGTTTGCAGTTGGTAAGTCTTCGATTCTTTGTCCCGATTTGATTTATAAGAACTTGGAGAAAGTTCATATCATAGAGAACAGGTTGCAAACAGCCTATAGCCTACAAAACTCTTATGCCGATCATAGGGTTTCAAGTAGGTGATAAAGTGTACTTGAATTTCACCTATGAAAGGGTAGGTTAGATTTGGAAAGAAAGGGAAGTTCATTCCTTATTATGTGGGGCCCTACAAAATCTTGCAAAGTGCTGGTAAGGTTTTCTATATGTTGAAACTCACTAATGAATTGGTTTCTGTTCCTTCGGGTTTCCATGTTTCTATTCTTAAGAAGTGTATCGATGATCTCGAGTCTATTCTTCCTATTGAGGGTCTTGGTGTTAAGAATAACCTCTCCTGTGAGAAGGTTCAGGTTCAAATCCTTGATAGACAAGTAAAGAAGTTGAGGAATAAAGAGTTGGCTTTCATAAAGTTTTTCTAGAATAATCACCTAGTTGAGAGTGCAACATCGGAGGCCGAAGCCAACATGACGTCCCATTACCCTCATCTATTTGATAAATAAGGTTAGCAGTTCCTCTTAAGACTAAAAATAATGTCTAAAATTAAATTTTCTTGATTTTTGGTGAATGTTTTTCAAATATATACATTTTTGGTGTCATTACAATATGTTACAATGAAAATGTACTTTGGACTTGAAAATGTTGCTCTTTGGCTTGTTTTGAGTTATGTTTGTGCATTTTGATATGGTGAGTCTTTATGAAATGATGTGTAGCAAGTTGGTAAGTTAAAATTTGGCATAATTGACTCATATATGGTATGTTGAGCTCATATTGTTATTGTGAGAAGGAAATTTCTCATAATGTGATGTTTGAGCCTGATAAGTGGTACTTAAAGGTTTGAATTGCCTTGAGCGGATGTTATGATTGATGTTGTAATTCATGTTGTTATGTAATGTAGATTGGTTGAGTTGCTAGTCTTGAGTCAATTCCTTCCTTACACAAGGTTTTAGTGTTATTCGGGGACGAATGCTCCTACGAGGGGATAATGTAACACTTCGAAAATCTAAGATGTGTGATAGAGTCTAACATAGGTTTAAAAAGGTTTAGACACTGTTTTGACGTCTATTTAATGTATATAATTCATTTAGGAAGGCTAGAAATGAAAACATCAAAAAATGTCCATGACATCCGGAAACTAGTTCAATGAGGTACTACCATGCCTCACCCTATTTGACTAGCTTTTAGGAGAAAAAAAATGATCAAATTTGGTGGAAGGGTGTCTAAAATGTATTAGAGTTAGTTCGTAGTCTAAACGTCCGGGCATGACTCCCATGGACCAATCAAGGGTCCTTAAGGAGGACCCTTGCAAAGGTGACCAAAAGTTGTCAGTGGATAGTATCACTACGGATGCCACAGACGGCTCATGGTCCAATCGACAAAGCATCGATTGCCTCCGCCAATTGTCATTTAGCCTAAATATTTGAAGGCTTTTTGGCATAGTATCTGAACTCAGAGACGGATGTGCAGCATTGAAAGGACACTTCCCATCCATTGACCCACGATCCGTCGAATATGGTGTCATCTGTGGGGTCTATATATTGCTGCATGTCTCAAATTAAATCATTTAATTAGTTGAACTAGTTAGGAGGTTTATTAGGGTTTAAGGGATTTCTAATTAATTTACTTAAGAATCTATATAAAGCCTCTAACCTAATTAGACTAACCTAAGCTCTCACAATTCACAAACCCAAAACTCTCTACCTTCTCTCTTATTTCTCTCTCTAGTGAAGAACTCCATTGAAGACCAATCTAGGGGCGGGTTCAAGGGCTGAAAAGAGTCGTATATCTCCGTCCATCTCCATCAATTAGTAAGGTGTGGGATTCATTTCACATTTGAGACCTGTTTCTTCAAAGGTTTCTATTAAAGTGATTTCAAAAGTTGAGTTGTCAAGTTGGTGTTATCCAATACGAAATTGATGTTATGAATTACTTTAGTTATGATTAATTTTGGATATTATGAGTATATTAACATGTATTTTAACTTAATTCTGTTATATCTTGATGGATGGTTCTAGTTGTAGAAGATGACCTATTCCCCTGAACCCTAGGTTGTGATCTTAATATGAATTGTGTAATGTTGGTTCAATTGACTTGGTTATTGGTTGAGTTACTATTCTGTGATGTTATTGTATGAATTATGAAACATGTTATAATTTTGACCTATGTATTAAGCTATGAACTAGTGATGAATTGTGATGTAGTGATTCAATTGGCCTTATTATCATGTTGATTATAGTTGTGTGATGATATTACTCCCTATTGGGTTGTGTTAAGGGTTGATGGTAAGACCTTGATGATGAATTATGAGGGAGACTTGGTAAGTCTTGTGATCCCTATTCTTTACTTCAATTGTGGTTACTTGAGATTAAGTGATGATATTGCATTGAATTATATATTGTATTAGGATTTATAGGGTAGACATGATGTTGAACTAAAATGTTCTTACTATAGTTTGTGAGATGTTGAATAAGATGTAAAATGTTATAAGGATGGTGATGACTACCAATGTGCCTTATCATGAATGACTATGTAAATGTTCTAACCTCAATTATATGAATCTTAATGAAATGATTTATACTCATAAAATTCTTATTGAGATATGATTATGATTATTAGACAAGTAATAGACCCTATCACCAAACATAGCTATGATTGTTAATAAAACCTTAAAGACATTTCAAAAAAGACTCTAGCTTAGCACCGAGTGAACTAAAGTGAGGAGTGTCCCTTCCCACATAGGGAAGGCAGGATCACTAATGTAATCTTCAGATTGGATACAATAATTCATGTAGAATAAAAAGGGTCCCAATAATATCTCCTAGTTCTTGAATTATGTTGCCCCAATAGGAATACAAGCTAGTGGGTCCACGTAGTTGCTATGTTCATTTTTTTGTACTACCTTGGCAAGTATTCCACCTTCCTTTTGTGTAGGTTTCCATGACAATGGATTTCACATTAGCTCATGTGGTCTATGTCGGTTAAGGCAAGATGTTCCCAAAAGGTAAAATGAATTTATCAATGAAATCTAACTAGGATGAACTAAGGGGTTTAGCTTAGTCTAGGTAGGGGTATGAGACTCTACCTAAACATTGCACTAGTTAGCCTTGAAGGAAGTCGTAGGAGGTTGTTCTTATGTATGTATATGTTAAAGGATGGAGATGGTGATAATATGATGATATCACATGTAAATGACATCATGTGATGTTGGTTGCTCCTATGAACATGTATTTGGTCTCTATTTTTAAAGTATGATGCTATGTATTCTTAAATGATATGTTATGTGCAGTTGGACATTAGTCATGGTTCTTGTTGGGTTACTTTATTGAGTAAGGTTATAGGGTTTTGCTTTGTCATTGCACTTGTTGACCTAATGTGGGTACATGGATGATTGTGTTGCTTTGCTTATGTTGAAAGGAAGTCTTGTCAATGCTTGTTACTATTATAAAATGATGATAGAGTTGTTTTGACTATGTGTCCAATTATGTGATATGTATGTTCACTTGACTAGACTTAGTATTGTTGCAATTGTGAAGAATATGCTTTAGACTTAATGAATATGTCTTGATTATTTGTATGGTCTTTTTGAATGTGCATACGAATTTCAAAAGGTAAATAATATGTTTTCATGAAAGGCCCCTTTTTAACATGATTTGATCTTATGTGTGCAGATTGTCTTATACTTACTATAAGCGGTGTACTAACCGCATTTTCTCCCTTTTCCCCAACATTTTAGGTTCGGTCATTGAATACTTTTGAGATGACTTTTAAGAAGACTTGAAATATCTCAATCATCCAAGTAGGTAGGTCCTCAGTTTTCGAGGGCAATGTCAATATCAAGGTTATGGAGTTGTTTTAGTTTTAAGAATCTTATGTTCTTTCTCTTTTCATTTTACGGATTGTATAGCATAAATGTGGCTCTATTACATTGATGTATGGGCTAGTCCCAAGTTGATATAATATTGTTAGATGGTTATGAGATGAGCACTCTTTTAAGAATATGTTATACATTATATATACTTATGCATAATAAAAGTAGAAGAATATATAATCTTCTTATACGAAGGATGTATGTATACTCGTTACGAATATATTATGTGTATGTAGAGGTGTATGTAAACCTCCATGTAGAAGTAATGAAAAGTTTTAAATTTTATGCATTTTTAATCTACGAATGTTTATGTATGCTAAGAGGCTTGTCTTAGTCCTTAAAGAGGTTGACGACGCCGAGTACGTCCAGGGGGTGCTTCCCGAATGAGACACATAGACAATCCACTCTTGTTCTTACATCATGTGACATGGGTAATCGTCTTTTTTCTTTCATTAATTAAAGGTCATGGGTAATCTTTGCCTACCTTATTCTAAAAATAGCTCCGTTTATCTTTGATACATTTTACATTAGAAGACCTTTGAACCTTAGAATGCTTTATGTGAGAAAACCTTTCACTTTCCTGCATGAGATAAATATCTAAGCAACGCTTTCACAACAATTAACTACTTTCACAACATAGCTATTTTTACTCTTAAAGTAATCCACATCATATCTCATCAATGACATACGAGCATGCATAATTTCATAATTCAACTTTCATAGCTCATAACCCCCTTTCAATCACCATTATCTGGAAAATATGGGTTGGAAATGGTTCATGTGAATTCATCATAAAATTGTGCAATTATCTGAATTCATTCTTGATAGATTATGAAACAATCAATTGACTCAATGTTTAAAAGAACTTGTGGCATAAAATAAAACCCTAACTCAATTTGGGGAATTCTATCTTTGTATATTGGAGAATTTGGTAACTACGTGGAGGAAAGGGCTTCATAGACTAAAACTATCATATCTCAATGTCAAAATCTTGCCTTCAATGATGGAACTGAAGGCTTGACTTAGAACCTTGGTTTTGAATCCTTCTTCATCAAGCATTAGAGAAATATTTTGAGGAGGACGAATTGATCTTGCTTTAAGTGTTTCAGAGAATGATTCCAATTAGGGAAATTTTGGAGTAAAAGTACTTATATAAGGTTTTAGGTGAAGGGAAAAATTACATAGTATTAGGCTAGAATATTTAATAAAATACCCAAAATATCCTGCCTTAAAACTCAAAGAAGGAATGGTTGGAGCTCGCCAAAATCCAATCAGCAACTCACCGAATGAACCTTTAGCTCGCTGAAAATTCTTTTGAGTTGGACCATGGACTAGGACAACTCGACAACTAGGAATGCATTTTTGTGACTTATCAAATGGAACGACGAGCTCGAACTGACTCTCTTAAACTTCCAGGACAACTGGATTAAGAAATTGGGAAAATAGGCATGAAGTGCTACTCGGCAGAGCCGAGTCATTTGGTATTTTCCACTTGCTTTGCCGAATCAATTGTGAAATAAATGTTTTCCCTTCTCTTAATTCGAGGTGTTACATTGGCATTCATATTGAGATTGACTTTGAAGTTCCTAGTATCTTAGGAAGACCATCCATTGCTACTAGGCGTGCTTTTGTTGATACGGAGACCAGCAGATAAAATTCTAATTGAAAAAGTGGCATCCAATATATGCAAATTGAGGAAGCATCAAAGTTATCTCAAATCAGTCTCTTTTTTGAATTGTATTATTGAGAAGGAGTTAGAGGTATCAATTTAAGAAAGATTAGGTGTTGATGCATTAGCTATGATGAATTTCGATGGAGAAAACATTGAGACGTAAAATGATTTAGTTTTTTCACTTGATGGGGCAGATTATACTCGATGTCTCACCAATGAGTTTAGATTTACATCTGAAAAATTGAGAAACCCCGCCTAAAAAATTTTTTATTAATGATCCTCCGAAGTTGGAACTGAAGACTCACCCATATCATTTGTGTTATATGTTCTTCGGCCAAAATAAAACTTTGCAAGTCATTATTATTGCTGCTTTGAATAACTGGCAAGTAGAAGCTTTGATATCGATGTTGAAGCATTTCAAAAGAGCGATTGATAGATGATTGTTAAGATTATTGGTGTTCAACTATGTATATTATCTCATAAAATCCAACTCATTCTTGATAGTTAACAAACTATTGAGCACCAGAGAAGATTGAATCCATCAAGGCATGAAATTACCAAGAAAGAGATTATAACGCTCAAATAACCATCAAAAACTAGTTAAAATAGTGAACAATCGTCATCACTAAAAAGAACCCAACTAAATGTCGGGGTTGAATCCCACAAGGAACAATATAATGTTCAATTAAAAGGATGAAGGTTAAAAAGGTAGTAGCTTTAACCTAGACATACAAGGTATAGAATTAAAAAATAGAAGGAAATTTTCATAACTAAACTTATATTGGGAGAAAATGCGATATAACACAAGGGATGAATGGGAATCAGGAAAACATGAGATCCAATAAACACTCAATGATAGATATCAATTCAATCCACAATCATGTAATCTCTGATGGGTAGGCACGATCATCATCAATTATGCCAATTATCTTTCAATCTCAAACCATTTTATTATGATATTTGATTTTAGTCTCAATCACTCAATTACAAAATAATCACTACCTTAGCTTAGACAACTCTCAGAAGAAAGACTTGCATTGAACAATGAAACCCTAAATTTTATCTTTCCGTCTCAAATTCACGATTCAATGACAACAACACTTATCAATCTAATTCTCCGCTTCAATCAATCTCTTTCGAGCATCAATTGCACATCGGAAGCTAACGTTGAGAGTGTACTCCAAGCCCATAAATTCAAACTTGAAACCTAGATTGAACATATTTCATAAAATCAACATGGTTACAAGGAACTACAAAACGAATTGAGCAATTAATCAAATAGCGAAATACCTTTATCTACTTTAAGTACAAATGTCTCAATTTCACACAAGCATTACAACCACATTTCTAGCAAATAAGAAGAAGGAAATGAAGTAAGGTAAAATATATTACTAAATAAAAATACAAACTTTAAATCCACAATAGAAATGTGAGGCAACTCACCTTCATGTCTCAATCCCTAAATGAAGAACCCTAAGATATATATGCTTCAAATGTGTTGAACTTTCTCAAATGTTCTCTCTCTAAGAACTATTAGATGATGAAAAATATAAAACTCTAACCGTTTTTTCTTAATTTAGGGTCTAAAGTTTTAGAATTTCCCATTCTTCCCCTGTTTTAAAAAGGCAGGCTTCCCAAAGGTGAAGTTCCACCCTTTTTCCCTAGTTAGTAGAAACAAAGATCGCATCATCTCTTAAGAGAGCTATTGACTTTGTTCACTAGTTCACTTAAGCGACCAGTGCTCCATAGGTGTTATACATGGCTTATTTTCTACCCGGATTTTACTCTTTTCAGCTTTGAATCCACTTTTGATCAGTGGTTCCTCTCCTAACATCAAAAATACCTAGAATAAAACAATTTAAAGCATAACTAGCCCCTTTCTCTACTTTAAGTGATGCAAAATCATAAGAAAACCACTATAAATAAGCGTAAATTTTCAACTCATGAACACCTTTAACTTAAAATCATGTTTGTCCTCTAGTAAAAATAAATTCAAAATATAGGAGGCACTCAACTTAAGCATAATATTATTTAATTAAAATAATCATGGTCATGGATTGGGTTGGTACTAAGAATCAGAATGTAAGACACCCATATTGAGTTAGGGTGTTTAGAGTCTAAATTTTGTGTCTTGATGTTTTTAAATTCTAAAATAGGTTCTATGGTTGTAATAAGGCAGTGTCCAAATACTTAGGTGATTTTGAAGTCTAGCGTCAAGGGACGATCAAGACGTTCGACGACTAGTCACCAAAGGGACCTTAAATGTGTGTATGTGCTTATGTATGCGTCATATTATTCTGAAGTCCTTATATGAGTAATATGATGATTATAGGTAGTATGTGAAGAGTCATGAAGTTGGGAGGTCAATCGTCCAAGACGTTCGATAGTAAGTGATTGATACGTGCATAGGTGTCTTGAGTGTACCTAACATGTTTGAAGGTGTTGCGAGTGTTTTTTTTGGGTGAAACTGATGTGGAAGGTCATTGAAATGTTAAGGTTTATATTTACGTTGGAAACGTCCAGGTACAACTCCCTCCAGGAAGACCCGATGTCTGCCAAGACAGTGTCTTGGCAGTGTCTACCAACGACCTTCAATCGACGGCATGTAGGTTCACCTACGCCCCATCGGTGGTGAGTCTTCGATGTACACTTATCCTTGTGAAGGTTCAAGTCAGTTGTCAATCCCCAGACCAAAACGATGACCTGCAGTACGGTCCGTCGATGGACCTACTGGGCGTCGATGGGTCCGTCGATGCAGGCTGCAACATCACTATCATGCACACTGTTTCATTTTGGGGTGAATAGTAAATTCACCCCACGTGATAACCTGACCATTTTTGGTTTATTTTGTTATTTATTGACCATTTTGGTTTATTTGGTTATTTATGGGTGTATTTAACTGATCAAAAATGTGAATACCCCATGCCCAATTCATTCTTCAAATTAAACCCTTCCCTCTCAAAAAGAATCCTCTCTAGAATTCTCCATTGAAGATGAAGATCAGGAACAGCCATGGTGACGGATTCTCAAGCTTCCTTCATCAATTTTTAGTTGTTTTCTTCTACAATGAGGTATGGTGATCCTTCATCTCTAGTTAATCTTTCATCAAGTGAAATCCATTCAATGTTTTCAATGCAAGTTCATGATCAAACTGCTTCTTCTTCAATCTAGCCATGGATTCTTTCTCAAATGGATTTCAAAAGCATAATTTTAATGAATTAGTGATGATATACTGATTTGAATGTGATTGCCAATCCAATTCAATGTTGAAACCATGATCTCTCTCAAACTCAATTTAGCCTATGTGAGGGCTTTGTGATCTTGAATATATGTCGATTGAATTATGATTCTAGCATATTGAACTGTCTATATCTACTGCCTAGTATGTGTATTGATGATGAATTTTTGAGGAGTGAGACATGAGGATCAAGGTCCGAGGTTTGGATAAGGCTAGTCTATCATGTAGTAACTTGGGATCTTGATGCTAGAATGATTGTTATGTGACTCGATCATGATGAATTATCTTAGATACTACAAATACTGTAATGTGATGATTAATTAGGTTTAACTTATCCAATGTGATTAGATACAATCAAATTGGTAAGTATTGATCTAGGTTCTTCTAGCCTATAGATTGATCATGTAATGTACATGATGTAATCTAAATTCTAGGGTAGATGAAGCATGATCTAGCTAAGTACAAGGTAAATTTGTGAGTGATCTATATTACTCTACTTCCTAGAGATTGATGAATTTAGGATTTCGTTTATTTAAACATACTTGTAGCAACTGCCTTATATTGTATTGTTGATGTCACCATCGAAATCTAGACCCCAGACGAGACCGGCGTCGTTTACCTCTAAGAGGTTTCAGACAAGTCTACATACGTCATCGTTACTTCATCTATGTTAATTTTAGCGGAAAATTTGTACTTTTGTTTCGTTAAACTTTATAATGGAAAACATTGATCTCGCATAATACTATCTACGTAAATTCATAAGCGTTCACAACAACCATCTAAATCAAGATAATCAAATGAAACAAAAAAACATAAATATAGAGTTGCCAAAATGGCACCAATATAATGTCTAAAAGTAAATACGAAAAAAATGCTAGTGGAACATACTCCACTAGATCATGCCTACGTCTACGCTAGAATGAACAAGTAAGCATCCTCGAAATCATGAGGGCCTACCAAATCCAGCTGAAAGCTCCACATCTAGATAACTTCTATGTCAACTTGTAAGCTCTAACATCCAGCTGCACCTACACCTAAAAGTAGATAAATTTATGGAATTAGTACACACTTGTTCAAAGTATGGGTATATGCAAGCACAAATCACAGATATGCATGATTTAGAAAAGCTCTCTCCTAACGATATGAGTTATGGAAAATCAAATCAGTGGACTTACCAAAATCTGATTAGGAAAGTCATGCCATGAGAGTAACATGCATCAACATACGTATTATATTGCACACAACACATAACATATTGCATATAGCACATAATGATACATTCAAATATACTTCTTGAAAAGAAGTATAAGCGTTCGTATCAAATAAAGATCCCAACAGGTAATAAAAGGGGGTTTTAAGTAACAAAACAAATTAAATATTTCTAAGTAAAAAAGAAGCAAGTATGAATATTTGATATTTATGAAGTGTTGAGAGTAACTAGGGCATAAGTGTTCCCTAGAGGTTCATAATGCGGTAATTCTAGGTATAAAAATCCTTTCCTAGTATCTTGTGAGCAAAGTGGTAAGTTCTGTATCCCCAATTCTTTGGTCCGGAATCAAGGGAATTTTACTCCGCACCTTGGTCCGGCTATGTGTGTATTCTTTACAAAAACCATACCTTTCCTCATATTAAGCATCATAATCGATGTATGGCTTAGTTGTTACTTTGCACCAATTGACACTAGCCTATTAGATATCGTATACTAAATCTACGTTGATAATTCTTTGCTTATTATCTACCTCCTTAGTTCGAAAAGTAGAAACAAGGAAATTTCTAATATGTGTAGTCGTTAAAAAGACTTCTAAACTGAAGAATTATCAATACATGTAAGACACTACTCTAGAATTTTAATTTTAGCTAGTTTTTAACTTGTTATTTACCCATGGTTCCCACAACTCTAGTTATGGATTTAGTTGCCAATGTTCATAATTACATAATTCATATTGATTAGACAAGAATTCATGTACTTACTTTGATGAGATTGAAGAAAATCCATAAAATCACTTGAACTCGAGAAAATAATGCAATAAACGATTCTGGAAAAATGATGTATTTTCCATAACCTAATATTCAATAACCAGTATTACAAATTAGAAAAAGAACCAAGAGTCTAACCCCAAAAACGAGGTTTTTAAAAGTATTTATAATAAATAAGTACTAACATAAAAAGGAAATATATTTAAGAAAAATATGCCCAAGAACGCGTCTAAGTCAACGATCGGACCGACGGACCGTTGAGGCCTCCCGTCGTTCCACACTTATAATCTTTTTCAGCTGCTTTCTTCTCCAACTCACTGATACCAATGACGGATCAGAATGATGGTGGGTTGAGTGCACGACGGTCCGTTGATGGCTTCTGTTTCTCCACACATTGAATTTTTTTGAAGACGGGTACTGTGGCTACTTTCTGTTAATAATGACGGATGTGCAGGACGGTCCGTTGTGGAGATAACGGTCCATCCATAGCTTCCGTAGACCCACACTAGGTCAGAATTACCCGACCTTCCTTCAGCAACATTTTTCTTTTGATGACGGTTGCCACCTACGGACCGTCGATGGCTCCGTAGGTTATCAGTTCTGCAATTTCAACACAGTTCTTCCGCGTTTTGATTCTAGATAGTATTCCTGCAAAGAAAGAGAAAAATACATAAAAACTACTACAAAAAGGTTTTAGACACTCACTAAACATAAGGAAAATGCATTGAAAGTACCATGAAAACACGGTACATCAACACCCTCAACTTAAATTCGTTGTTTGTCCTCAAGCGACGAACTATGACTCATCACAAAACATTTTTACAAAAGTATCCTTATTTTAGATTTCGCAATCATCTAGCTATCAAGCCCGATTATTTTAATTGTGTTTATGCATTCTACTACTATTAGGCTTGCTCATGTGGATCAGACCATGACACAAACTTTCCATAAAGCGACACCTATCCTCTTAATCTCTCACCAAGGTACTTATTTTCTGGTATTGCAACTAGTGCCCTCACTTCAAAGCAACATCCTCTTTTTTCACACAATGATTTCAGTTTGAGTATAAGGTTTATTTTATTTCAACACTCGCTCTCAGAAAAACATCACACCTCATTTATACTTGTTGCCATAGGCTTACCCTTATTTTCACTACTTTAAGTTCACAACAATAGACTCTTCGGATCACGATAGGACTTTCTTAGCTTGTAACTTAGGCTTAGGGTCAAATAGAGTACATTTTGATGTATTTTAGTGACTTATTTCCCACCTTGACATAACAGCTAAGCGCCCTACCTTTTCATAATTTTATTCCGCCTTATTTCTTAATTTTTTAAAATTATTTCGCCCTAACTTTCTCCTTTATTTCTCCGTTTGTGTAAATCATTTTTGAAAAAAAATCATTTTTGTTTCAACTTTTCTTGAGTCACTTTTCTTTAGTTCTTTTTCATTCTTTATTCTTTCAACCCCACTTTCTGGAGCATTCCTCAACTAGCCACCCTCAACTCATGGTTTTTCCATAAGTCAAGGTACACAATACCCATGGTTGGGTCAGGGCCACGACAAGGTCATTTTATGCATTAGCCTCCCTCAACCTGTGCTTTTGACATAAGCTGAGGTGCAAATGTCCAAGGAGGGACCAGGGCCAACACATTGTTCACAGAAAAGATCAGTTAGGGTAAAAAAGGAAGGTCTATTTTAAGCTCAATTCATTTTGATCAATAATGTATTAATTTCATTCGGTTTTTTGTTATCTATGATAAAGATTGGCTATCTTGAACAAGGGCCTATGATCCTTTCCTAATTGTCTAGCACAACTTACTTTTAGCAGGACTAACCACGCAAGTCCTAGCTCATTACCAATGGTGGACAATTCATATTTTCCTCACACTCGACATATCATTATTCTACATGATTATCAGACACCTAGTTTGAGTTTTAGATTTGGGGGCATGTCGTGGTGTATATCTATATCATGCTTAGAGCCACACATTTATCAATTACTATGCCCAGTAATGCAGCATTATCTTTAAATCAGGATATCCTTTGTTTGATCAATCATGATTTAGATTCCATTTCTATACAATGTACAAAAGATACCAACATGCCGGTTCAACAATAAAATAACCAGTCTTTTGGGGAAAAGAACACATGTATGAAAACCCCAAGAGAGGATCGTGAGTTGGGCTACTCAAACTTCACCCTAGCACTCACTTTCAATTCACCCCACCCCTAACAAAAAGAAATGCAATTGTCCCCAATGCATAAAAGTATATAAAATGGGGTGGTAGGTGAAGAAAACCTAAGGCGCAAAGCACCGACGATCAACATGCTGATTGGTTCTGTTTCCTGGAACCCGCTTCCTCTGTAGTAGGGACACAATAAGTGGTGTTCTCAGCAATAACAACACCATCAATAGTGATCCTCTTAGCCTCAACAATTCTAGAGCTAGACTCCCCAACAACCACTTCTAGAACCCTCAACTAGCAAGCTTCCTCATCAATCAGCGAGGATCTCCTCGCGGCCTCCAACTTATTGCTCTCTTTCTCCTATACCCGAGACTCATCCTCAACTCTAACTTTGTGCTTCTTGGCACAATCTCGTGGGGGAGGTGGCGGCATAGCAGTGGTGGATAATAGGGAAGCCAACACCGTGTCCTTATCAGGATCTGCAGAATGGGCTTCAGACTCAGGCACCCGAGCCTCATGTATGGTATCCAACTTTTCTCTCAGACTCTCCACAGTAGCTTGGAGAGTCATAAAATGCACTGTAGGGGCTTCCAGGGCGATAACCTGCAACTTTAATGCATCGAACCGCTGGTGGACCTCCATTATCTCTCGCTCAATATGTTGAGGCATCTCCTTCTCTATCCGCTCCTCCGCCTGAGTAATCGACCTATGCATCCAAGGTTGGATGTGATGTAGAAGTATGGCTATTTGGGCCTCTAATTTATGGACAGTAGCAAGCGGGACCAGTGTAGCAGATGGAGTCTAGCGGGAGGAGCTCAGAGCGGTGCTAGCACTCAGGATAGCCTAAACTAAGGTGGTGTCGGTATGATCTGATGCAGTCGGATTATCCTTTTAAGCTTGATCTACTGTGGCTGCCAGGATCTCAGTGAGCGGTTGCACCTCTGGATGGGGCCCTCTATAAGGAGACAACTCATTGGACTCATCCCGAATGAGGCCAATATCCACTGTGTCAGGCGGGGTCTTGATCACATCAATGTGACACATAGGCACTCCTGTAGACCTGCACTACTTAAAGACCACGCACGGGAAGGGGTAAGTAGTAGTGGCCTTAAAGGCCCTCTCATGTATCATCGTCTTCAACAACCACGTGAAGTCCACCTCGAACCCCACAACTATAGTAACCATCAGCACTGCACGATCCAAAGTTACAATATTATCAGCAGTAGTGGGGGAAAGGAAGTATCGTACCAGTAGCCATAAGAATTTGGGTATGAAGGTGAAGTTAGCCTTCTTGATGCTCCCGTTGGTCTCCAGCACACAATCATCAGGCTCACCATCCACAGAGAGGTTTTTGTTGTCCACCGCTTGGTAGTCTCTCTTACATCTAGCTCAAGCTGGAACTGGCCGTCCTTGATCAACTTTCACCGATACTAAAACTCGGCGCTGAAGGTGGTGATGGTGGCATCAACATCCGTGCTATAGAGAAACCTACAAATGGCCGGCAAAGAAATATCAACCCTCTTGTCCAACTGAGACTGAAGAGTCGCCACATATGAGGTGTAAACTCTCTCACCATTTCTTCGCTATAGCGCCCACATTCTGAGTTGTCCACTCAAGACGATTTTAAGTGAATATAGAATGGACGGGGCCGGCATAATGGGAAGAATCCCAATGATGTGGTGCGTTGCTATATAACTTTGCATGATCATAGTATTATGATATGGGTTAGACTTGAAATTCATTGAAGAATGTATTAAATGGTAAAGATTCATGTTTCCTATATATGTATGTTAAATAGTTCAATGTTGCCTTGGATATGAGTAATGATTTTAAAGTTGCCATTTGTATATGTAAGGTTCTTTATAGTAGCCTTATTTTGATTGGAGTCTTTGGTATTAGGTTTGATCCTAGAAGTGAGGGTAGCATGATTATGTTTTTAAGGTGATGATGTGGTTTGATTGACCTAGAAGTCACTTTACTGTAAGGTTGAAGGAAAAGAAAGAGTCCTTATGGATATGTCTCCTCTATTGTTTCCCCTAATGTTGTATGACCTTGGTGTCAATGGTATTGTTAAAAACTTTATATGTTTGGTAATGATGACCTAACTTGATAATTGGGATAATTTTCCTAGAAGGTATGGTTTAGAATGCCCTTTAGTGTTCCTATGTTGAATTACTACAAATCGTTTTAGATTGGTCATTTTTAATGAGCAAATAGGAGGTTGGGTTAAGTTGCTCTTAATTGGGTTTACCCTAAGTGGGGGATGGTGATGGAGTAGAGAGATTTTAGATATTTTTATCTTGCCCTTCTATTCTTACTTGAGCTTGAACTAAAGATGTTCCTAGAAGCTTGTTCATGCTAGGAGTCTTGCATTAAAGTATGAGTTGCATGTTCTCCCTATATTTTCTGTCTCTTGATTTATACTATGTTATGCATGTTTTGAAGATTCTAGATTGCATGAAAAAGCAAATTTTTATCAAATCCAGGTTTTCTCATGTTTATTGTTCATCTTTATATGCTAGGGGTGCATTTAACCTCATGAGATAAGGTAAGAACATGTTTGAAGTCACTCGTAATTTGTAGTATCAAGCCTCATAATGAAAATTTTCAATCTCCTTGAAATGAAAATGATGTGTATCTTGAAAAATATGTGACTTTTATGGCTTTTAAAGCATGATCATAGGCTCACTCTTCCAAAGTGAAGGCATGTTTAGCTAGTGTTCTTGTGTGTGCCTATAAATTGTGAGACTTTTGCTAAGTGATGCATGTCTATGAAAGCTAGTGTTATTCTAGAAACTGAATGTTTCTAAAATGACTTCCTATTTTTGTGATGTCTGTAGTGTGAATTACCTTTTTGACTTCACTAGGAAGAAAGTATGGTCACGCTATAGTTAAAAGTTTAGAAATTCTCATTTTTATGGTGAATTGACCTTTGTGCATTGCTTGCCTATGAACTTATGAGACATGTAAGTATGGTGAGGAGAAGGACATTCCTCCATGGACACAAATAAACATTGTATTGTTGAGCATGACCTTCATGGAACTAGGTCTAATTAGTACAAATCAATGTTGATTCACTTAGCTCAAGTCTATGTGCATTGAAGTATAAGTGCCTATTTGCTTCTTGAGTGTTTTTGAAATTTGTCCATATATGATCTTACATGATGAGCTCTTTGATGAAATTGAGTGTAATGAACATGTTATGATTAGTATAAGGATGTTCCTCCTATGACATAAGGAGTGCCTAAGTGTTTAATGCAATTGAGTGTAGTGACCATGTTATGATTCGGATAAGGATGTTCCTCCTATGAACATGAGGAGTGCCTAAGTGTTTAATGCATTAAGCATTAGTGAGTAAGTGTGGCTTGTTTTTGTAGCATTGAGTGCTAAGTGGTGTGAAGCTTCTGTTCCTTGTAAGTTTTGTGCATTGGCTTCTATGTTATGATGTAATGAATATTGTGAATTTCTATATGATTCATTGAAGTCCTTGTTATTATTAAAATGTTCCAAGTGTCATTCAAGGACGAATATTTCCGATTGGAAAAAAACTGAAATATATTCGAATTTTGACCAAAATATTTGTAACGACACCAAACTGTTGAAAGGACATTTTACCCCATGCACTATTTAATAGTGTATTTTAAAGGTATAGGTTGGTCCACGTGGATATAAATTTTTTTGCATAATTATAAACAGTTATATATCCATGTGGGCACATACATACATTTAAAATACACTATTAAATAGTGTAGGGGGAAAAGGTGCTCCATAAAGTTTGGTATCGTAACAGCAATTTTGACCAAAGTTGGAGTATTTTTCAGACCCTTTTCACAATATTTTGCATCACTTCTACGTATTTTTCCAACCTTCAAAGTTCCAACAAGTGAAAACATTGTCACTGCTCAGTCACAAAAAGGGAATCGAGTCGTGTAGTGATACAACACTCTCACAACTTTGCTTTCACTAACAAAGGTACGATATGTTTCTTAAGTTGTGACTTGACTTTGGTTGAAAATTTGTTTAGTAATATAATGGATATAAATAGTAAAATCAACACTTCGGACGAGAGACCACTGTTATCGAAACATATAGACATGTGTTCATTATGTTTCATGAATTGAATCAAAGAACATGGAATTTAACTTAGGTTGAAATTGTGTTATGTGTGTTTCTTTTGTTTAGAACTTCCTACATTCTGTAGATAGAAATCGTAGAACCTACTTTAGTGCCATGAATCAGAACTTCTCCTTTCATATCAACTTTCCAATTTGTGAGGCGTTACAATATCTCCCAATTGGGAACATTATTCCTCGAATTATACTCAAGCTGTAATGAATAGATTAGGTAAACAACCCAATCATAAGTTCAAATACCATCATAATGCACATAAACGTGGAGTATAACTTCAAGCTAAATCATAACATTAAAATAAAAACTTTCACGAACATGCATGCATATAGAAACATGAGAATGGCTGAAATTCATGAATAAAATGAGCCAAGAGGAATTATACCTTGATCAGGAATGGGAGAGGACAGGAAGCTATGAGGACACCCTAAACTAATTAATTCCTCCAAAGAATCTTCAAAAAAGCAACATCTTTATTTCTCAAAATTTGTCTGTGTCGTTCTGAATTCCCAATTATAACCTCTTCATAAGAGAGATATTCTTTAACTCCCAAACCTTCTAAATTAACTATGACCATGAGACCTCAAAAAAAATACGGAAACGTTGAATATCGTATGTATCGATGCTACATTATTAGGAAAATCAAGTGTCAGCCTCGAGATATCCCCGAGATGCCGGCACAAGGATCACAAGTGGTCCCAACCTAACCCTGTCGCATAATCATGAGAATACAAAAGATCAACTCATCAAAAATATTGTGCGGAAGCTAAATAATAATAGAAGTCCAAAATAATGGGAATACCAATATACTAAAACTGAATTTATGAAATCTGAGAGTTTAATAGAAGTCCAAAACTGAATATATAGAAACTCTAGATCTTGTCATGATAAAGAAATCAAGAATCAAACTGAAACTAGAAACGTTTATGGGAGAAACAAACCCAATAGTAAAATCCCACATATCTGGCCAAAAATTCCATAAAGAAATCTTTTGATTTTGGGGCTGGAACTAATGGAACCTTGTTGCATTCTTGAACTAGGATTTTGACCTTTATTCTCCTCTTACTCTCTAAGTTCGATTAATTATGACTTAGGTAATTTCTAGTAATGTTTATAAACCTAAACTGACTAAAACCTAACAATTAGGGTCTATATGACGTAGTCTAAGGGTCTAACGCATAATGAAAAGACCAAAAGACCCAAACTTAACTATTGTTTGAGAAATTGATAAACGGGACTAACGGACCATGCGTGTCCACCATTAGACTCAAATTGAGTTGGGTTGTGGGTGACGATCCATTGACACAAACTATGGTCCGTGGGTCCAGAAATGGGTCAAATCATAGCCAAAGCTTTGGGCTGAGTTTTGGGGAACGTTGCTGATGCAAACCACAGACCACCAGTATGGGTCACGGATCACCCTATGGTCCGTGGGTGGTGACCGTGCATTGCACCTGCAACTTCTAGAAATCTGTTTTAAGGCCTATTTTCTGAAACATGGTATTATGCTATCTCCTCCTTGGAAACATTCATCCTCAAATGAATACTAAACTATTTTAAATAGAGGGAGGGTTCTGTAATCCCTACCACTAAAATACATAAAGCAAATTTTTGACTAAATTAAGTTCCAAGAACATGAGAGTACATTGAAAATGCAAGTACAACTAAAGGAACTTGATGATAATACTGAATTTTTGCATGAATGACTGAAAACTTAAGAGGAAATAGGACCTCAAGCTGGAAGAAGACGAGAGGAAAGAGGTGAGCATACTTGGCCCTCATTTCTACTTTTGTTTTCCAAGTAGCTCCCTATACGGACTGACTTCTCACAAAACCTTGACTGAAGAGACTTCCTTGTTTGTCAACCTTCAAAACTGACAATCAAGGATTTCAACTGGTACCTCTTCGTTAGTGATACCATCATTCACAACCACACCTTCTAAAGGTACATTATATGTTAGATCACATACGCTCTTCTTCAACAACGAAATATAAAACACTAGATGCACTATTGCTAATTATATTGGAAACTCTAAGTCATAAGCCACTTTACCAACACTATTCAACATCTTATAATGGCCTATATATCTTGGACTGAGTTCCCCTTTCTTGCCAAATATCATTATCCCTTTCATGTATGACACTTTTAGGGAAACCCAATCATCAACTTTGAAATCTAGTTCCCTTATATTTACATATGCATAGGATTTTTGTGATTCTGAGTTTTCTTAAGTCTATATCTCATGAGTTGCACTTTCTCCACAGCTTCATGAACTGAATATGGTCTTGTCAAGGTTGTTTCACCTACTTCAAATGTACCAACAGGATATAAACACCTACACTCATACAATTCCTCATAAAGGTCCGGTTAATGTTGGAATGATAACTATTATTGTAGGAAAACTCTATAAGAGGAAGTTGATCATCCCAACTACCTTAAAATCAATCTCACATGCTCTCAACATATCCTCTACATTCTGAATTGTATGCTCTGCCAGACCATCTGTCTATGAATGAAATGTTGTGATAATATTAACCTAAGTACCAAGACCTTTTTGAAATAACATCCAAAAATGATACTTAGTACCAACTCCATGCAACCTCATAATCTCTTGAATGTAAAGCTTTGTGTAGTTCTCATCCGACCTGTTGTCTTTACTATAAAAAAACAAATACTTACTAACTAGATAAACTACCACTCAAATAAAGTAATGATGTATGCGAGTACGAGTAAATTTGTGATGAAGTCATATGTTGATCACTTCCAACTTCAAAGCAGGGATGTCAATCTCTTGAGTCATACCTCGTGGTTTCTGATGTTCTACCTTGACTTGCTGGCAATTAGGACACTTAGCAACAAAATATGAGATATGATATATCTCTTTTCATACTACTCCACCAATATACTTCCCACATATCGTGGTACATCCTGGTGCCTGGATAAATAGTTTATCTGGAGTTATTGGCTTCTGCAAAAATCTTATGTCTCAACCCATCCACCTTAGGAACACGTAATCAACCATGATAGCGAAGCACACAATCTACTCCTTGTTGGCGGATAGCACTCTTTATTACAAGCAATATTGGATCATTATCTTGCTTTTCCTTAATCCCCAAAGCCAATGAAGATTATGCCCCATTTTGAACTGTTACACCACCATGTGATATGCTCATAAGATGAACTCATAGGCGAGCAAGTCGATGAACATATTTTTCTACATCTTTTCTTTCTTCCTCAACATGTGCTACACTACTCATAGATAGTATGCAAAGAGCATCTGCTACTAATTGGCCTTATTGGGATGGTAATGCACACTCATATCATAATCTGTGAGGAACTCAAGATATCTTCTATGGTGAAGAATCACTCTTCTACGTAAACACATATCGATGTCTTTTATGGTCAGTGAACATATTTATGTGAACATCATACATGTAATTTCTATGAATATTACGTTCAAACAGTATTGCTTCAAGCTCAAGGTCATGAATGTGATTGTTATTCTAATGCACCGTAAGCTTTCTAGAAGGTTAAACTATAACTTTACCTGCTTGCATCATTGCACAACCTAGGCAGTTCTAAAATCATCAAAGTAGATCATATAATCGTCCAATACCTCTGGTAAAGTCAAAAAGAAGTATTTGTATTGAACCATGATTTCAACTTTGAAAATCTTTTGTCACAATCATCTAACCACTGAAACTTGGCTTTCTTTTGAGTTAACATAGTCAATTGTAACATCCCAAAAAATGATCTAGGTGAAAAATCCTAACACTTGTTTCAGGAGGTTGTAAAATCCTAAAATAGTTAATTATAGTGTTTATAGGCAGTGTCTTAAGTTTTGATTAGTTTGGAGGTCATACATCCAAGAACGTTTGAAAGATACCTTTGAGATGTGCTTGTATGATCTAGCGTGCCTTAAAATGCTTTATGTGTTTGTTGTGGTTCCAATTGATGGTGAGCGGTTCCTAGCATCTATATGAGTGTTTTTGCATTTGAAAATCCCGATAAACACTCCCAAACAACCAACATAATGGTCATTCAGGAGGACCCAACTTGAGGTGAAGATTGCCAAAACACTCCCCAACAAATGATTGGCAATCGACGAAACATGGTCCAGTCAACACCCCTTCAATAGGGAGAGTATCCACACACTTACTGTGGGAGATCATCCCCCTTATTGATTATTCTCAAACCCAATCGATGGTTTCTAGTACAGCTTGTGGATGGGTCAATGCCCCGTACACTGGTTCATCGATTGACACCTGCAGATTTTCTACAGTTGTCTAGGCCAAGCCATGGGCAGTTTGGGTATTTCACCGAGTGTTCTAAACATAGTTGCGCGGTTAATTATGGTTATTTTGGGTATTTTGGGTGGTTTATAAGTTTTTTAACCTTAACATGAGTTCACTTTTCAAAATCAAAACCCAAAACCCCAAATGCGAATCCTCTAGAACTCCATTGAAGCTTAAAGGGAGATTGATCTTGATTTCTCCATTAAATCTTCATCATTTTTGTGGTTTTCTTCATCAAGGTATGGTTATTCATCCTTTAACTCTCTTTATTTAAGGATCCTAACTTCAAAAGGCTTTTCTAGGACTTTCTTAAAACATGAACTTCTAAAAATTGAATTGTAGCCATGGTTTCTTGCATAAAATATTTTGAATCAATGGTTTATGATTGAATTGATGTTAATTTGATTATTCTAGTTTAAAAACTCTATGAACGCATGCAAATCATAATTTCCTTATCTTGACTCTAATGTGCGTGATTTGATTAAGGCTTAAGGGTATTGAATCATCGTGCAGATTACCATGGGCTATTGAATTATGTAAAGGTCATGTTAAGATTGTATATACGATGTCTCAATTAGGTAATTCTTGTATCTTATTGTGTTAATCCATTGTATAGCTTGATTATTGTCTTGAATTGGTGTATATGGCTATTGGTAAGAACCTTTATGGATTGAATTGGTTGGAATAGCTATGAATAAGAGGTGTTCTTGATAGAATGATGGTATGTTTACCTAATTCCATCTATATTGTGTAGTATAGGTCTTGAATTTTGATGTTTGGTATGTTCCAGTTATGATGGTGGCACTTATATGATATAATTGTGAAAAATGTGGCCTCGCAGCATCCCTGTATGAATTATCATGCTATCATGTTATGACTTGCATATGTGATTATTGTGAAGGTCCATGTGACTTATGTGTATATGTGAAGTCAAAGCATGAGTTCTTCTAGTAGATTATATGTGTCTTTAGTAGACTATGATGATGTCGTATAGTGTTGTACTTGGTGTTGGAGTTTGAATCTTATTAAATTACTATGTGAGTCTTATGAGGAAATATGTTAGTATTCTACAGGAGTGAATAGGGTGACTTATAGTTGACTTGGTTATCTCTATGTGCTTCTTGAATGTTATTGTACATATGATAAGAAGACGATGTGTCTGTCTTGTTTGGTAGACCTATTGTCTCTACTTTATATATGAAAAATGTGAATATGAACAATTTACTTATTAAGATAAAGTACCTTAGTCATGCATGTGTATGTATGATTGAAATATGACCTTGAACATGTTAAAAGGGGAATGTACTTGGAACCTCTAAACTAGAAAGGAGGTTATGATATATTTGCAGTTGAAAGTCATAATTGTATCCTTCTGGTGTGAATGATGGAGATTAAGATATGTTGTCTGGAACGGCATGAAACCATGTTTAAGAAAGTAATTGAGCTATACTAATTGAAAATTTACTGGCAACCTTAGTGATACAATACATGATGAGGTGTATTATGATTTGTTAGTGACTAAAATTATGGTACCTCTTCATATGCCCTTTTGATTGAACTACTCTATGATAATAAAGGCTAGCACCGAGTGAGTATGCTTCAGGAGTGACTCTTCTTAAGTTGAGACTAGAGTACAAAGCAACCCTTGATATTCCTTAACCATGGGCCTACATCGATGTGTCCTAGTTCTACCATTGGCAAGTAGAACACCCTCCATCGGAGTAGGGAATACTCCGCAAAATATGCCTAGCTTGGATGGTCTATGTCGGTTATTGCCTATTCTTATCATGTGGGATATATTCTAGTATTGGATAAGTACTACAACATTTAGTTAGTGGAATGTGATTCTATCAAGACATGGCACGAGTAGGCTTTGAAGGTGCTAGGGTGTAGGTTTCCTAGGTCTTTCCCGACCATTATGTGAAGTCTCCTAAATGCTTAAATTGATATTAATTAAATTGATCAATGATTATGACTCAAATTAATTTAGGTTGAATAAAAGTATCTATCTAGTGTAGCTCTGAGGGTTGCTTAAGTAGACTTGAAGAAGGTGTATGGGCGGTTTCTTCATGATTTACTCAAGTGAAACTTAGAGTAACCTTTGGTAAGAGTGTTAGATGCTTATATGTACTGAGTGTTAATATAAGTGTTATGTGAATTACTTGGTATATGACTTATATGTGAATTTATGATTAATATGGTTCTTCCACTTATGTTATGAAGTTCACCTCAAAAGCGCATAAAAGAGCATTTTTACATAAATGAACTTTTATCATGATTTAATTGCATTACACCATACTTAGTGCATTCTAATGTACCAATTCCATATATAGTCTTATATTTTGGTGACATTTGAGAGGAGTCATTGAAGTGAAGCTTGCATACTAGCATTCCATTCAAGAAAGTATTGGTATGTCCTCAATTGTTCCGAAGACATAACTATGTTTAGTTTTCTTATTCAAATACATTGTATTAGCGGTTGCTATTTCTTTTTATATTGATGTATGGGTTATGACCCAAAGATATTCACGAGTCGAAGATGGCGACTATGAGACTTCACAATTTCGTTTGTTTTCTATAAAAAGATTTTGTGAAGATATTGTGAAAAGTTTTAATTCCGCAATACTTTTCATTTATATTATGCAATGAATGATATCTAAGGGCTTGTACAAGACCTCCAAGAGGTCAAGTATGCCGTGTGGAAATTTGAGAATACCATTTCTTTTAGGGTATACTCTCGAGTCTTTACATCAATGGAGAGGCTATGGATCAAAACTCTTCCACTTACCTTCTAAAATAACCCGCTGACCTAAGAAACTTCTAATATCTGTAGTAGAGACAGGTATGTGCCACTGTTTCACTGCTTCTATTTTCTGAGTATATACCCAACTCCCTTCACTAGACAAAATATGCCTAAGGAAAGCAACTTATTACAACCAAAACTGACATTTGATAAATTTAGTAAATAATTGGTGATCCTTCAGAGTTTGCAAAACAACCCTTAAATGACTTGCATGTTCATTCTCATTTATAGAATAAAGAAGGATATCCTTAATAAAGACGACAACGAACAAGTCCAAATATTGTTTAAACACTCTGTTCATTAGATCCATGAAAGTTGGAGGAGAATTAGATAGTTCAAATGAAATAACTATGAATTCATAATGACCATACCAAGATTGGGAAGTTGTT
Organism: Solanum lycopersicum; assembly: GCF_036512215.1. Classification (NCBI taxonomy): domain Eukaryota; kingdom Viridiplantae; phylum Streptophyta; class Magnoliopsida; order Solanales; family Solanaceae; genus Solanum; species Solanum lycopersicum. The sequence goes on along the minus strand of NC_090807.1, from coordinate 33,524,124 downwards.
TTCGAGATGTCTCTAGATCTGACTCTGACTTGATGATTACAAGGTCTGAGTTCTATCTTTGAGAAATAACTAGCATCCTAAAGTGGCCAAACAAGTCATTAATCCTGGGTATAAGGTACTTATTCTTGATTGTGACCTTGAGAAATAACTAGCACCTTGAAGTTGGTCAAACAAGTCTTAAATCCTGGGTATAAGGTACTTATTGTTGATTGTGACCTTCTTCAACTGCCTATAATCGATGAACCTTTTGAGAGAACCGTCTTTTTTCTTTACAAATAACTCTAGTGCACCATACGTCAAAATACTAGGTCTCATAAAGACTTAATCTAGAAGGTCTTTCAAATCCTCTTTCAATTCCTTAAGTTATGTTGGAGACGTTCTATAAGGGGGAATAGAAATAGGCTTGGTATCAGGAAAAAGATCAATTCCAAAGTCGATTCCATTTAGGGAGGAACTCCGAGAAGATCTTCTAGAAATACTTTTGGAAACTCATTGATTACTGCAACTAACTCGAGAGTTGGGGTTTCGGAAAATAAATCCTTAACCAAAAACTAAATTATAGAGACAACCCTTCGAGATCACCTTTCTGTCCTTAAGTAAGAAATGAATTGATCTATAGGCATTAAGATACTGCTCTTTCATTCTAAGCTTGAGTTGTCTTGAAATTGAAAACGAACAATCCTAGTTTTACTATCAACTGACGCATAAGAAGAATGTAACTATTCATTTCTTCGAATAACATCAAAGTCAACCATTTCTAACTCTACGAGATCTATTGAGGTGACTTTCTAAAAGACTGTGATAGAGGGATTTCTGTACACACGTCTAACTATGATTTGGTGACCGACATGAGTAGAGATTGAGAAGGGTTCTAAGAGAGTTTTTGTACTAACACAAAATTTTACATCAATTTAAGGAGTTACAAAGTAAACATCATCCCTTCGATCTAACAAAGCATAAATATCAAAGTCAAAGACTCATTACGTACTAGTGACTACATCTTGAGAGTCTTGGTGATCCAAGCGATCCTGAAGAGCATACAACCTATATTGGCACTAATTAACACCTATACTTGATGAGTTACCCTAGTGAATCGAACTGTCTGCTGGTACTGCTGAAGTTATGGAATGAGCTTTACCAGTGTCACCTCTTGACCCTATCTAAAAGGATAATCTTTGAACATCTGAGTAGACTAACCACACCTAGAACATCTTTATTTCCCTACAAGGCACTCACCTAGATGGTTCTTACCACTCTAAAGTTGGCTAGGTTCTCATTCCTGAAACACTTCCTTGATACTTAGAGTTTGATTCCCTACCTTTCTGATCTTTTCTGAACATGGAGGATTGAACACTAGTTGATGAAGGGGATGGGGCATAAAATTTCTGTTGACCGTTCGAGTGATTTCCACCACCCAATTTCTGTTGAGAATACTCATAGTTCCCTGTCCTATCATTCTTATTTTCCTTTGATTTTTCCTTAATCTTATCACCCTCAACCTGCTTAGCTTAAGTCATGAGCCTCGAGATGTTAATATCTCTAAGCAACAATCATTCCAGTCTTTACCAAGTTTGACACTATAGAGAAACTTATTCATATGGGCCTCGAATCAGCAACCATGTGAGGAGCATACTTGGAATGTTGGGTAAACTTGAGCCCATACTCCTGGACTGTCATGCTACTTTTCCTTAAGTTCATAAATTTCTGAATTTTTACCTCTCTTAACTCTTTTTGGAAGAATTTATCCAAAAAGGTCTAACTAAAGCATCCCAAGTAATTGGAGTTGCATATGTACCCATTTTTCTTTCCACATAGTGTACCAAATATGATCCACATCCTTGAGTTGCTGAGATGTAAATTCAACTCGATCATTTCTACTTATCTGCATCACTTCAAAGATTGTCTTTTCCTTATCAATGAAGTTCTAGGGATCCTCACCAATTTATGACCCTAAGAAAGATTCATCTAACAAGATTCACACTTTGGTTGCAGCTGACCCCACATTAGCATTTGTTAAGACTGGAGCCTATTGATTGTTATGGTTGGCCAAACTTTTAGCCAAATTTTAAATAATGTTACATAAGCTACACTAGAAACTTCTTGATCAGGGACTGGAGGAGTTGTCTTTGCGTTCCTGGCATTTTCATTCCTGTCATTAGCTCTACGGGGAGACATGAGGACAAAAACGTAGAAAGTCAAATTAGAAAGAGAAATTAGATCATACCTTACGCATGATAAGATCAAGAATAAAAATGGAGATTTTTCCTAAATCACTTTGCAATCTACCTCTTATTAGATGTGGTGCACACTAAATACCTATGAAAAGGACATTACCTAGTGTAGCCTTTCAAACATCCTAGGACACTTAAACTTAGAGCTTTCATAACAAGTTTACCACGGCTCGATCTACCCCTGCGACACAGACATAGGACCTCGAATCATAAGTGACCCCAAGCAAACCCTGCTGGCATAATCCTGAGCATACTTAAGATAAACTGATTAATAAAACTATGCAAAAGCTAAATAATAATGGAAGTCTACAATGATTATAATACCCATATACTATAAATGAATATAAGAATTATGAGATTTTAATTCAAGGAAAAAATCAAGCCTCAATGCTAAGTTTAATATAACTATGTCTGAAGTAAGCCTTTAAACTTACTAGAAGTGAAAGGACATGCCCAACTAAATCTACTAAAAACTTGAAACCAATGACTAAAAGTGATAAAAGAGTCATGTCACTTGTCATCAAAAAATGAGGACTCACCACTAATGTTGTTTAACTAAAGATCGAGAATCAATATATGTGTAATCTAAATGTTAAGGACCTGAACTGACATCTGGAGAAGATGTAGTGCATAGTATCCATCAATACTTGAAAGGTACCGAGCATGTGGGATAGAGTAAAGTTGAAATAGCATATAACTAAACTAAGAAATAAATCAATGATATAAACTGAGCATTTAAGGAAACTGAAATATCGAACATAGCTAAATTAAATGCACAACCAAGCTATAACATGTTGAGACTGAAGAGTGGAACATAGTCACTGCAATAGAGTTTAACCGAACTGTAAGAGATACTACACTTGAGTAAAATGTTGAGTCCGATGTATACGCCCCATTGGGGAGTTCAAATATACCCGGACAAAGGTATAAAAGCATGCTTTTATGATCACTAAAATAATACACATAGAGGGGACTTACAACCTATGTGGCTCGTAGTTCTGGGACTATATAGGGTTGACCCCAGTCTAACACTGTATTATGCTACTTGTGATAAATTAAGTGATTAACACCTTATGGCTGAATTACTGTACTATACTAGATAGATAAAAACTAACATACAAACTGAGAATGCACATTGATAAACGGATAAAGTCACATTTAAAAGCTAAGGCATGTATATCTGAAATAACTCAAATATTTAGACTAGGATGTGTAATTAAAAAACTAAAGAACTACAGAGCTAGGTTATGAATTTATGAAGGTAGATCTACTAAAACATGATAAAAGCCATGATAAACTTATGTGGAACATTTATATAACTCATTGTTATCTTCTAATGTTCTAGAAACCGTGGGTCTATTTACAATAAGGGAATAGAGGATATGCCTGAAACTAGGGACCTTATGAGAAAAGTAACCCTCTAGTGAAATCCCACATACCTGGTGACAATTTTTTACGGAGAAATCTTTTTGTTTTAGGGATAGAACTGATGGTTCTTGATGCGTTCTTAAACTAGGTTTCTTGACCTCTTTTCTTCTCTTACGCTCTAGTTAATCTGAGTTTGATCAACTATTTGACTTAGGTAATTTCTAGTAATGTTTCTAGTCTTAAATTGACTAAAACCTCATAAGTTAGGGTCTAAATGACGTAGTATATGGTTCTAACGCATGAGCAAAAGACCCAAAAAAACTGACTTAACTGCGATTAGAGAGATCAATGGACAGGGGGATGGACACTCGATCCACTGATTGTCCGTGCTGGTCAATCATCAGCCGCAATTGGATATAGGTTCTGGGGTGGTGATACATGGTCCATAACCTGAACTATGGTCCAAGGGTCCCTCCATAGGTAAAACACTTAGCCGAACTTTTGGGTTGAGTTTTGGGGAAGGTTATTTATAAGGCAAACCATGGACCACCAGCATGGGCCGTGGGTTACCCTACGATCCGTGAGTGGAGACCGTGAGTCGCACCTACATTTTCTTGAAATCTGTTTTTGAAGCCTCTTTTTGGATACATCAAGTTCATAAGAAACATTGCCAACTTCAAGCAAACCTATATGAGACCGACACCTCTTACCATAAAGAACCAAAAATGGTGTCTTCCCAACGCTCGAATGATAGTTATTATGGTAAGCAAACTCAATCAAAGGTAAATGATCATACCAATTACCCTTAAAATTATTTTTAAAAGACCTCAAAATATCTTCTAAAGTTTGGGTGGTATGTTTGACTTGTCCATCAATTTGAGAGTGGAAAGTCATACAAAGTTTACTTTTCTACCAAGAAGTTTTTAAAACGACTTGCAAAACTAAGATGTAAACTGAGTTCTATGATAGGAGATAACGAACAAAGTCACTCCATGCAATCTTACCATTTATTTGATATAAATCTTGGCATACTCTTACACTTAAAGCGAAGTCTTTACAGGGATAAGTGAGTCAATTTTGTCATTTGGTCCACAATAACAAAAATTGTGTCAAATTGACGCTGACTATAATAAATTTAATATTCAAATCTTCCCACATCCATATGGGTACTAATGTTTTTAGCCAAGCCTTCTTGTTTCTAATGTTAAACCTTTACTTATTGACAATTTGGACATTTAGTGACGAATTCCACAACATCATTTTTCATCTTATTCCACCAATAAACCTCCTTCTAATCGTGGTACATCTTTGTGGCTCTTGAGTAAATAGAATATAGAGAACCAAATCTCAAAATATTATTCTTCAATTAAACAACATTCGGAAAACATAATCGACTTTGGTATCGAATGGTACCATATTTTCTTCACAAGAAAGACTAAATTGATTTTTCAAAAACAGACTTATTTAAATCAACAATCATATTATCAAGATATTTCTTATCATTCACAACTAATACAAGAGACGATTTTGAACCATTTTGAATAATGATTTCTTTTGAATCATCCAAATGAACACCCGATCGGACCAACCCATGACATCTCAAACAAACTTTTTCTTACCATTCTTAACATAAGCAACACTACCCATCAATAGTCGACTATGACTATCCGCCACCACATTTTCTTTAATCATGTACATAAACACCATATAAGTAATCCCTCCAAATATTTAGGACAAACACTACCACCACCAACTCCAAATCATCGATCGAATTATTCTTTTTATCCATCTTTAATTTCCTTGAAGCATAATAAATCACTTTCGCATGTTGCATAATTACAGAACCAAAACCAATTTGTGAATCATCACAATAAATCACAAAACCATCAAAATATGGGCTGAAGTGAATCTATATTTTACTTATTGGTAAGACTCCACACAAGCTTCCAAACATACAAATTTCACATTCTTTTGAGTCAATGTTGTCAAAGGCCAAGAAATAGAGAAAAATCCTTCAAGAAACCTTCTATAGTAACTAGATAAACATAAGAAACTATGTATATCTAAAGTGGAAAAAGGTCTTGTCATATTCTTAACCTCCTCAATTTTCTTATGTTTAAATTTAATACCTTCACTAGAGACAACATGGCCAAGGTAAGAAATATTCATCAACCAAAACTCACACTTTTTAAGCTTATAATTACAAATCCTCAAGAATTTGTAATACAATCCTCAAATTCTTAACATGTTCATCCTCACTTAAAGAGTAAATCAAATATCGTCAATAAACACAATAATAATCACAATCACAGACATGTCAAGATATTGCTTAAAGACCACATTCATCAAATCAATAAACGTCACTAGGGTATTGTTCAAACCAAAATACATCACCAACAACTCATAATGTCCATACCGAGTTCAAAATGTCATTTTAATTTATCCTTAATTGGTGTTAACCCAACCCAAGGTCAATATTAGAGAAGTAACTTGATCCTTGGGGTTTATCAAACAATTCATCAATCCTTGGAATAGGATACGTGTTCTTTATGATAACCTTATTAATTTCTAGTAATCAATTCACATTCAGATAGAACCATCATTGTTTCAAAAAAATAACATTGGAGTACTCCATGGAGAGATACTCGGTCAAATAAAATCTTATCCAACAAATATTTTAATTGATCCTTTGACTTCATAAGTTCTGTTCGGTTGATATAAGGAGTAATACAAATAGGTTGTGTATCGGGAAGAAGGTCAATACCAAATTATATATCCCTTTCGGGGTGAATATCAAGAATATTATCGGGAAACATTTCCAAAAACATATCCAGAATTTTAACTTACTCAATAGTAGGGGGTTTGAGAATCTATATCTCTAACACAAACAAGGTGATAAATACAAACATTAGAAATCATTTTCCGAGCCTTTAGGCAAGATATAACTTATCGGGCTTACAATTTATGATAACATAAAATCATGAAGGCAATCCATTTAAAAACTAACATCAAAATATAACATATCAAAATCTACAAGATAAAAATATGAGACCATCTAAGAAATGGAAATAAGACGATTTCTATAAACACTATTAGCAACAATAGAATCATCAATGGGAGTACCATATGAAAGGAATTAGAAATGATTTTGAGACCAACTTCAAATATCATTGCAAAATAAGGAGTAAGAAAGGATAAAATAATATCCATATCAAGTAAAGAATAAACATCACGGTGAAAGACATTCAAAATTCAACATACCTTTCACCAGTGAATTACATGATCCTATTGAGTCATGAGAGTAAAGAATCTATATTTCTTTGGAGCACTTGAGTTGGAACAACTAGGTTGATCTTGCCTACCATCCCTCTCCTTAGTATTAAACAATGTGTAATCACTCATTTTGTGATCTTCCTTCTACAACTAAAAAACACCATTTGTAATGTACATATTATTTCATCATGCTTTTTGCCACACCTAGTGCAAGTAGATAAATATGATCCACCACCATTTCCTCTTTAAGAATTAGGCTTACAAACCTTATCTTTGTTGAACTTCGAGGTTGAAGCATTTTAAGAATGTTAACATGGCGGTACAATATTCCTTGACAAGTAAAATCATAAGTACCTGACACAAACATACTTGTTATTGCCAGAGAGTCGGCAACCATAGTTGAAGCATAATTATCCAGTTTAGTAATCTTCAAAGTGTACTCCTTTACTCTCATATTCCCTTGTCGGATATTAATAAAAACTCAAGAACTTCAGTTTATCTCATTTAAATCTTAAAGAAACGATCAAGAAAAACACTAACGAATATTTTTCATTCTAAAAGACTTAAAGTAACCATTTTATCTTCCTTCCATTGATTGAACCAAACTTGACCAACACATTTTAGTTGATAACCTGCTAATTTTTCCTTCTCCGCCATCGACAATTCCAATACTCTGACTATCTTATACATCTAATCAATGAACTATTAATGATCCCCATCAATCTAGGACCTATGAAAATCTAAAAGATTCATCCTAGTGAAGTTTCTTACCCTTGATGCAATTGTACCTACATTTGGATTAATGAAAGCAATAGACTCTCTATTAGCTGTGGCCGTCATAACTTGAGGAATACTTGAAAAATAACTTGAAATTCATCATACTCGAAATTCATCATAAATCACATTCTCAATCAAATAATCACCCAGAACTTAAGAAACTTCGGTCTAAACATTCTCCCCCACATTACTCCTCACAAAAGATCTTTGATGGGCCATCTCTTGGAAACCATGAAGCAAAATTTAGGAGAATGATCATTATAGAGATATATGATAAGCACTCAAACTATACGGGGAGCGATATAGAATGAAATTCAAATAAGAAGTAAAAATCACAAATCTAATCGATTATAGAAGTAGACATTGTCAAAAAATAAAGTTAAAGGTTTGACAAAGAATGTAAGATGGGGGTTTTAATGTGTTAAATAACAACAACGGTAATTAGAAAAATAGGGGAGTAGACAAGTTAGGATCATTGAGGATATGATCGATTATATGGTTAATTGATGTTTATTTATAAATTTTTGAATCACAGAAGGTACGCTAGACTATAAATGCAATAGATTTCTCCCAAACAACTATTACGTTTCAAGTGAGTTCTCTTAAACCTCGATAAGCTTAACACTATAAACATCCCAAAATCTTAATTTAACTACTCTCTCCAGCTAGATTGGTAGGAATGAAATAAGATTCAATCTCTCAAGATGAACCCATAACAACCCACACACTACAATAATCAATCAATAACCTTCGTATTAGAACCCCTCTCTCTCTCTCTCGAGCAATCCTAAAACACCAAGCTCAAATTGCATTTGCAACTACAATTCGTAAATTAACAGTCAACTATCAATTAAACCCACTTTAAAACAGCAATTAAATCATTAAACAATAATACCCATAAGGTAATTATACAAATAATCACATGATGACACACCAAAAATTTCAATTTTAGCGACACATTATAAAAAGGAAGAATTATATACAAGTTACTTCTCCAGACTTTGGCTATTGTAAACCATCTCTTTGCAATGGTCCAAAATGCTCGAAATTGAAAACACAACTCCAAATCTACTTGAAAAATCGTTCTACAAGATTGTACAATAGAAAACTCCAGAAAATTGGATATCTAAAAGGGTCTTTTAAAAAACTCATTTTCTGCCATTGAAATCTCAATTTATAGTTTCTCAAATTTTGGGTTTCTAAAAAGTTAGGCGAAGTATGTCAAGCGTCGCCCAACCAGTCAATGATGGCGCCCTTCACTCCTTCTATCGTCGATTTTCCTTGGCTCTTTATCCTCAAAATTTTGTAACTTTAGGCGGTCAGTATTGAGGTCATTGATCCGTTTGGCAGTTCGCCGACTGGCCATTTCCATCGCAAAGTAGGTTTATTCCCACGGTTGGCAATGTGAAACATTAGGTTAGCTGAAGTTCCACTCCGCGACTCATTGAGTGGCTTTGGCGATTCTCAGCTTTTGTTAACTTCGCCATTTTTCATTTTTTTCCCAATAATATCCTTGTCTTCCTTTTTTGCCTTCATTTCTGCAAATCAACACTTCAACATTAGTTTTGAGAAAAACTAGGCATTTGAGGACAATAAACCATGAAAACCAAGCCCTAAATGAGTAAAAATCTAAGACTTATCAATTGTAATCCCTCTAAAACAACTTAGGTGAAACTAGATCCTAACATATGTTTCTTGGTGTTTGAAGTCTTAAAATTGGTTAAAATGAGGTTAGGAGGAAGTTTTTAAAGTTTCGTGAAGTTTGTAACTCAAATGTCCATGATGTTCGAAAAGGTTTGCCTTTAAACGTGCTTGTGTGTCTTAGTGTGTTTCATTGAGTTTTACGTATTTATTTTGGATGAAATTCATGTGAGAGGTCCTTGACGTGTATACAAACATATTCGAGTTGGAAAAATCCAGGCAAAACTCCCCATGGACCAACCTCACCTACAGATGGCATCGACGCCCAGTAGACTGATCGACGCCCCATAAGTGGGAGGAGTTGGTGAGGACTTATCCTAGGTATATTAAGATACCAAGGTAAAGTATTTTATTCCATCGACGGTGTTCCAGGACGTTTGGTCGATCGACATACATCCCATCGATGGGCAACTATCGATAGTGACTGCATTTTCATGAACGCTCACTATTAAGTGTAAGGGTGAATTGGGAAATTCACCCCACGTCCAGATAAATAAATGGGTGGTTTCCTGGGTTGTTTAGGGTATTTCAAGAGGGTATATAAGTTCTAAACACTTAGATGAATTCATTATTCCAAATCACAACCCAAAATCTCTAAGAAACTCTCTAGAACATCATTGAAGACAAAACTAAAGATAGAGCTTCGATTGAAGATTCTTCAGTAAGTCTTCATCAATTCTTCATCAAATACGTGGTCTAGCATAAATTGATGTATGGTATTCATACTTGAATCTCTTTTCATTAAGGAGCCAAACTTCAAGGTGATTATTAAAGTCTTTCAAAGATGAAATTGTCCAATTTTGATATCTATCCATGGGTTCTTGCATAAAACATTTTGAATCATTATAGATTGATTAAATTGTTGTTAATTAGATGATTTAACCTAATTACTCTTTGAACCCATGTAATTCATTAAACCCTAGTTTTTGAATAATTTATGGGTGATTTGATTATGTCTTAATGATATTGAATTCTTATGTAGTTTTTAGGGATATTGAATTATGAATGCTAGAATTGTAAGTCGGATGCCCTAGTTTGATTAATTCATGTTGTATGAACTTTGATTCATTGTATATTTTAATTGTTGGGTTGAATTGTAAACTATGGTTATTGGTAAGAGCCTTAATATATTGTATTGGATGAATTGGATATGGATTGAATTTGTGAGGTTTGATTACTGGTATGTTGATCGAACTTTCTCTTTGTTGTGTAGCATAGGTCTTAGATAGTAATGATGTTTGGTATGGTCCACTTATGGTGGCGGTGCTTATGTGCTATACTTGTGTACTATGCGTTCTTGTCGGCATTACTTTATCGTTCGGAATTAATGTTGCCTCATCGGCATTACTTTATGTATTATGGATTTATCATGTTATAACTTGATTATGTGAGTAATATGAAGGTCTTGATGACTATGTGTTTATGTGGAGTCAGATTATCAATTTTGCTAGTTGATGATTGGAGTCTCTAGTAGGATATAGTGAGGTTGTTATGTGGATTACATTAAGATTGGAGTATGATGCTTCTTGTTGAATTATATAAGAGTTGTGATGGTTTAGATTAATGATAGTATAGTAGTGAATACGGTTACCTATAGATGATATTGGTTATGCCTATATGCTTCTTGAATGATTTGATACATGTGGAGTATGTGTGTTTCTTATTTTAATAGACATGTGTCCCTTACTTGATGCATGTACAATGTGAATATGACTACTTGACTTAGTATGATAAATCTCCTTAGTCTTGTATGTGTTACAGATATGTGACCTTGAAAATAGCTAAGAAGGTCCTTTATGTGGAACCTTCATCCTAGATGTATGTTAATGATATCCTTGAAGTTGAAAGTCGTAATGGTATCCTTCTTGTGTAAATGGTTGACTTAAGGTTGGTTGTCTGGAACGACATGAAATCATCCTTAGGAAAGTCATTGAGATATCGTCTTGACCTTTGTAGGTAGACTTAGTGGACACTCTTTGGTAAGGTGTCATGTGATTGGGTTATGAACTAGATATGGAACTTGTTCATGTACTCCTTTATTGAAATAGTCTATTAGAACAAATTCTACCACCGAGTTAGTATGCTTGGGAAGTTTCTCTAACTAAGATGACTTTAGAGAACAAAGAAATCCTCAATATTCCTTAAACATGTGCCTACATAGGATGTGTCCAAGATCTACCATTGGCAAGTAAATCACCCTCAATAATAGTAGGTTCATGACTCTGAATTCCATGCATAGCTAGTATTCTCTATGTCGGTTATTGATCATTCTCATCATATGGGATACCTACTAGTGTTGGAGAAGTTGTATGAAGTTTAGGTGATGGTATGGGACTCTATCTAGATATTTCAAGATTAGGCATTGAATATTTTAATGAGTGAGTCCCTAAATCTTCTCCAAGGCAATTACTTGAATGTCGTTATGTGTTGAAAGTCTCCTAAATGAACTAATCAAAATAATGATTTAAGTTGAAAAGTGTACCCCAAAATGAGTTAAGGTGTCAAGAGACTACTATTTGTGTCTTGATGTTTTGAAATCCTAAATGGGTTCTAAGGTTGTAACGATGAAGTGTTTAAACATTTAAGTGATTGGAAGTCAAATGTTAAGGGACACCAAGATGTTCGGCGACTAGTCACCAAAGGGGCCTTATGTGTTTTTATTTTCTTATGTGTGTGTTTCATGGCATTATGAAGTCCTTATATGAGTAATAATGTTGTCTATAGGCAGTATGTTGTGTTTCATGAAGTTTGGAGGTCAAATGTCCAAGAACGTCCAACACGTTCAAAAAATAGCCCTTGAGACGTGGATGTGTGTCTTCAGTGTGTCTATCATGTTTGAAGGTGTTGCCAGTGTTTGCTTTGGGTGAAACTAATGTGGAAGGTCTTTAGCATTTTAAGTTTATATTTACGTTTGGAACGTCCGGGTATGATTCCTCAAAGGCCCCAGAAGAGGCCCTCAAGGAGGACCAAAAGTCTGTCATGACACTACCTTGGTAGTGTCTACCAGCAACCTTCAATCGATAGCCAGTAGGTTCACCTACGCCCCGTCAATTGTGAGGAATTTTTGGACACTTATATAGGAAAAGGCTCAAGGTAGTTGTCAAGCGCCAGACCCAAACGGCGGCCTGCATTACGGTCCATGGATGGACCTACTAGGAATCATTTGAGGTCGTCGATGCAGGCTGCAGCAACTGCCATGCATGCTGTTTCAATTATTGGGTGAATGGCAAATTCACCCCACGCAATAAACTGACCCTAGGTGGTTTATTTTGTTATTTTTGGGTGTTTTAAATGATTAAAAACGTGACTAACCCATTCCCAATTCATTCTTCAAATTAAACCCTTCCCTCTCAAAAAGAAACCTCTCTAAAATAATCCATTGAAAGTAACTCTGAAGAACAACCATTGTGATGGATTCTAAGACTTTATTCATCAATATTTAGCGGTTTTCTTCTACAATGAGGTATGGTGATCCTTCGTCTCTAGTTAATCTTCCATCTAGAGAGTTCCTTTTAATGTTTTCAATGTAAGTTCATGATCAAACTTCTCCTTCTTCAATCAAGCAATGGGTTATTTCTCAAATTGATTTCAAAACCATAATGTTAATGAATTAATGATTAGATACTGATTTGAATGTGACTTTCAATCTAATTCCATGTTGAACCCATGATCTATCTCAAACTGGATTTAGCCTTGTATGGACTTTGTCATCTTAATCTTAGGTTAATAGAATTGTGATTCAATTATGTTAGAATGCTTATATCTAATGCCTAGTATCTGTATTGATGATGAATTGTTGAAGAGTCATCCGTGAGGATCAAGGTTTGAAGATTTGAATAAGGCTAGTCTATAATGTAGTATCTTGTGATCTTGAAGGCTAGAATGGTGGTTATGTGACTCAATCATGATGAATTTTCTTAGATATTGCCTACATTGTAATGTGATGATCAATTAGGTGTATTTGGTCCAATATGAATAGATACAATCAAATTTGTAAGGATTGATCTAGGATCTTCTATCCTATAGATTGATATTGTAATTTACATGATGTGATCTAAATTATGATGTCTCTATCTACTGCCCTACATGTATATTATTAATGAATTATGATTGATGGTCAATTCAAGGGAAATTGATGAGTGATCTATATTACTCTACTTTCCTATTGATTGATGAATATAGTATATTCACTATAATCTTGACTTTATAGTACATGAATGTGGGATTTCGTTTATGTAAAGATATTTGTAGCTACGTCCTGGTATTGTATTGTTGATGAAAAATAAGTATTGATCAATGATAATCAAAAGATGATAAATTGGTAAGTTTGCCTCTCCTTTAATTTCTTATAGAATTGTTAGTTAATGAAGCCTTGTATGGCATTGTGTGGTAAGTTCCACTTATGGTGGCGGTATTTACTTTATTTTTAATATATAAGTGATGTTATTATGTCCTTGAAGGCAATTATACTATGAATGTGAGTTAGTGATGATCACCCTATGTGCAGTTCATGCTTACTCATTTGTTCTAGTTATGATCTAGGTTGCATTACTAGTGTTACAAGCATATGAATGACCATGTTGGCATTTGATTAGGTGCTTCCTTGATGATTATAAATGATTAATGTCCCTCACCTATGTACCCCTATGTGAATGTATGAATATCTAAGGCTAAGAGGATTAAGAGTAATATGAAGTTAGCCTGACTCCTATATAGTATGTGTTGTGTGGTCTATGCTTTAAGGTGCATTGTAGTCCTAAGAGGGTGTATGCCTAAACATTTTAATTGATAAGCATTATGTTATTATGTTGACCAATGTACACACACTCACACATTATGCATGCTTACAAGTAGTATAGGATAATGATGTCTAATGAAAATTTGTCCTCATATTTACTAATGTCTACTACAGTGCATGTAACGTATATGTCTATGAAGCATTTTATGTGATGTATCATTAACTAGGATGACTTGATAGGTGTACTACTATGGGCAAGGGTATGAGACCTTGTCTATGCATTGCGCATGTATACCTTGATAGGACAGTTCCTAGGTTGGTCTTCTAAGTACATGAATAGGAATGTATGAACATGTTATGAATATGACTTATATGATATGATGTTAAGTATATGATATGATGAAGTATGAATGTGTATAGTGTCTTAACGTGTCTACAAGAAAGGATTGATCATATAGTTGCACCAATATATACTTATAACATTGATGAATTAACATGTGTGACCTTAATGTTTTATGTGAACGGATTGCTCAAAAATATGAATACACACACACATGTATAATGATCTATTCTATAGAGGGGCACTTTAAAGGTGTTCTCAAGAGTACCCTAAACTAGATAGGTTCTTGAATATGCTATGTCCATGTGAAAAGGTTTCTCACATGATGTAGGTTGTTGAACTCTCATGTATGACCTATGAGCTAAGAATATGAGGAGTCAATATCAGAAGCTTAATTTTATAAAGTAATGATAATAAAGGTATTTTAATAAAGGGAACTTAGCTTAGCACCGAGTGAACTTGAAGATGAGGGGTGTCCCTTCCCATTCTAGGAACGTAGGTCACCATAATCCTTACAAGGTGGATAACTACAATGCCTCAATAGGAATAAAGAGGGTTTCCTTAGGTGAATAACTATAACTCCCCATTTGGCATAAAGAGGGTTTTCACATATACCTCCATTTTCCATAACTATGCTTGACACATGGGACCTAGCAAGTGATTTCACTTTATATGCTAGCATGTGTTAATGTTTTACCTTGGCTAGGTAAGAACACCTTCAATTGGTGTAAGTCTCTACAACATCAAATCCATGTTTAGCATGCATAGTATTATTGTCAGTTATGGCTATAGTTTCCCTAAACTAAAATGGACAATGGAAGTAAATGATCAGGACTCTAACTAGGATGACCTAAGGGAAGTTTCTTAGGATAGGTGAGAGTAATGAACTTACGTATGAATTACACAAGTAGATATTTAGGAAGTTCTTGGAAGATGTTCTACTAAGTATGATTATGTTTATGTCTTTATGCATAACATTGTAATGTTGTCTACTTTTTGTGATGATATGCATAATATTGTATAAATTGCATGTTAAGGCTTGTGGTCTCATGATAGGTTTACTAAGTATGTGTGAGGTTATGGGGATTCACGTGTGTATTGCACTAGTTGACTTAGATTGGGATTGTGAGTAAGGCCTTATAATTTTCTATGTGATGTAAAGTTAGTATATGTGCAAAAAGATTAAAGCTTAATGTAATGTCATTAGGGTCTTGGTTTAAGTGTCTATGACGTACTATACTTCTATCATGGATGTGTTGGATTACATAGGTTGTATGTATGACTTCCTTGTGTCCTTAAGGTGATGCATTGCACCAAGTATCACTAGAGGGTTACTTGGGGGATAAGGAATTAAGAAGAAAAGGATTCATTGTATGATGGAACTATGCTTATTGTAAAATGAATGTACTTATTGTAAAAGGACTAAACTTACTGTAATGTGACTCTAAAATGCCTTAAATGCAATATATGATTATATATGATTAGACAATTCAACATTCCTATATGAAGTATGTGAGTTGTATAAATGCTATTGTATCAAAGTTTTATGAATATTTCACAAAAAGGCGTAATGCATGATTTTAAGTAAAATGTCCCTTTTAAATGCATGTTTTTGCATGGTTGTCATATTTAGTGCATTCTTGTACTAAATCCATTCTTCGCTACCTTTTTACACAAAGTAGGCTATGGATGCTTAAAGGTTGTCTCTATGGTGAGGAGCTTGATATGTGACTCTGAAGCTCAAGGAAGGGAATCCTTAAGTCCAAGGATTTCCTACTTATGGATTACTGTGAAGTAATGTAATCTTTTTACTAATGTTTTATGTTACAAGGGTCATGTCCCTAATTTACTCTAGTGATGCTGAGTCTAGGATGGAAAAAAGAGACTAGAGTCTTTAACTATGTACTATGATATTTCTTATGTAATGGAAGTGATGTTCTAGCATATGATGTGCTGATAAAGTTTTAAATTTTCTGATAAATTTACTTATGACAATGGGATGAATGATGACTATGGGCTTGTATAAGGACTCTGAAAGGTCAAGTACGCCATGTTACTTCTAGGGGGTGCTCCCCAGTATTGACAAAAATCATGTTAATAATAAGTATTAGACTAGAGTGACTTTAAGGAATGCCTAGTTAAGGTGCGAAGGGGGAAAAGTATTGGTCACTTCATGTCTTACCTAGAGAAGTCTTAAGAATAACCCTAGATAGGAAAGTTGGTTAATAAAGTGAGGATGATCTTATCCTAGGTATTCTAAAGGATTTCTTATGTTTGTGTGAAGAGATTGTATAGGCGGTTGCTTCATAACTCACTCAAGTGAGCCTTAGAATTACCTTTGGTAGGAGGATATCATGGTTATGTGTTTTGATGTATTTTTGATGTTATATTGTGATACATGAATTATAGGTGAACTTGCAGTTTAGTCGTTGTAAGCTCACTGTGAACTTACTCTAATGTGCATATAAATTGAATATAATTTGTAATGGAGTTTAAATATGATTTTTTTGCTTATATTGTGAAGTTTTAATCAAAAAGAGCATATTTCTCATAAATGTTCGTTTCTCATGATTTATGCATTATGTCATACTTAGTACATGTATTGTACTAATTCCATACTTTTTTTTGTCCCTAAAGGTGTGACTAGCAGGTGAGAGGTGCCTCTAAGCAAGCTTGGAAACTATGACTCTTCAAAGAAAAAGTTGAAAGATGTCCTCACTTGACTCGAGGGCATAACTATCTATAGACTTCTTTTATTTTGAGTAGTGTAATAGACTAAGTAATTCTATATTTCTTATTGTATAGGTGGTGTCCCTTGTATTCTTGAGTCTAAGATTGGCATATGTTGAGACAGTATTTTCCTATGGATTTCTATAAAAGATGTCTTAAGATATTTCATATGAAAAGTTTTAATTTCACGCTATTTTCATACATGTATGCAATGAATGATGTCAAAGGGCTTGTACAAGACCTCCGAGAGGTCAAGTACTCCATGTCGCACTTCGAAAGTGAAATATCTTCTAGGGTGTACTGTCGGGATGGACAAAGTTAATATCATAGCATAGGTTATGAAAGTAGTCTTAGGAATAAAAAAGTCTCATAAAGCAACGTCTAGTAGAGTCCCATTCATCGGTGTGACTCGCGACAAATCTATGGGCGAGAGTCTATAAGACGATAGAGTTTCCCTTCTTCTTCTACTCTTGTGTCATGCCGTAGAATAAAAAGTTATGAGTGTCCTTCTTAAATATGTTCCTTGTGTGTTTAGGAAGATGACTACTAAAAGGATGGCCGCTAAAAGGTTGGAAGAAGGAAGGGTGAATGTGGAGATTCATCCTCAAGTTGAGCAAGTTCTTCAAGGTGTTGAAGGGGATCAAGGGGCTCGACGTGCTAGGAATGCTCAAGTTCCTATAGTGGAAGGAGGTAATGATGTTCTTGTGGTTCCATCGAAATTGACTGATAGGGAAATTAGAGAGGTTGTACTTGTTTTAACCCAAGCCATGAATACTCATGTTAATAGGGGTGTTGAGACTAAAGTGAATGCTATGGAGAGTAGTATGACCTCTAGATTGAGAGATTTTGTGAGGATGAACTCCTCTTATCTTTCTAGTCTCTGAGGTGGGAGAAGATCCCCAAGAGTTTCTAGAAGGTGTATATAATGTGTATAGTACCATGGTGTGACTTCTAAGGAGAAGGCAGAGTTAGCTTCGTACCAATTGAGGAAGGTTTATCAAGTGTGTTACACTTAACGGAATGATAATAGGCTGGTTAATTTCAGTCCTATAGAGTAGGAGGAGCTTAAGGAGGCTTGCTTTGGAAAGTACTTACCCTGAGAAAAGAGGGAGGTAAAGGTGGAAGATTTTGATCAATCTCAAGCAAGTCAATATGAGTGTTGAGTAGTATTCCTTGAAGTTCACTATGTTGTCTAGGTATGCTCCATATGTGGTGTCTAACCCTAGGGATGAGAGAAGTAGGTTTGTGACCGGTGTTGCCAACCTTGTGAAATAAGAGTGTCGTATGGCCATGATTAATTGTGACATGAACTTATCTAGGCTCATGGTGTATGCTAAATCCATTGAAGAGTCCAAACTTGGTAGAATTACTAGAAATATGAAGAGGGGTGGATGTAATAAGCAAAACCAACCTAGGTTCAAGAAGAGAGCTCCAACGCAAGATTGACCTAGTGCTCCTAAGGTCAAACTTGAGAAGGGCAGTGGTTGTAAAGGTGGTAAGCCTACTTATGCTACTTTTGGGAAGAAGCATTATGGGAAATGTTTAGTTGGTACCATGAATTGTTTTGGTTGTGGTAAGGATGTACATATGTTGAGAGATTGTCCTACTATTGCGGATAGAGGAAAGAAAGGTAAGCAAGTTCCTCCAAGTGTTCCAGGTGATGATGTTCCAATGAAGGCTCGCTTTTATCCACTCTGGTCTAGGGGATCAAAGTCGGATGATGATGAACATGTTGGTAAGCTATAGCTTCTCTCTTTAGTTGTTATGAGTTCCTTCTAAGTGAGGGGATTATGGTTATTAGTGGAGTTTTGAATTAGTCACTTCTCTTCTATTCAACTCAAGCTTGAGAGTTAGAAAGTCATAGTAGCATGTTGCGTTGTGTTTAGGAGTCTTGTTGGAATTAAATTTCATGAATTCCTTACACTATGCATTTCATGAAGTTATGATTATGTGGTAATATGAGTTTAAATGGTTTTGTCTCTTATATTATCATGCTTTTATCACTCAATTGCTTAATAGTTGCATTTTTGGGAAAATTGAGCATAGTTCACTTTGTTGTTTAACATGTTCATTATAAGAAATTTATAGTCACAGTAAAGATTTTGTAAAAATAAATAAATTGATTTTCATTGAAAATGGTTATAGTGTGTATAGAACCTATGTATATGATCATGAAAATGAATGTAGAATGAGTTCTTTCTATATAAAATGAAGAAAGTGAGTCCTAATTGCATAATGAGTTGTAGATTAGTTTCTAACTTCTTGTTATGTTGTGAGTCTCTAGATTATGTGAAATTGGTGTTGATTCAAAATTGTGTATTGTGTATGGTGTGGTATGGTTATGTGCTGCTATTATTGAATGTCTTTTCTCTTGAAAGTACCTAAAAAGAAGCAAGTGTCATTCGAGGATGAATGTTGTCCAAGTGGGGCAGAAGGTAACACCTATTAAACGACTTAGGTGAAACTAGAGCCTAACACTTAGGTCTTAATGTTTCAAAGACCTAAAATGGGTTTGAATGAGGTTAGAAGTTTTTAAATTTTCTTGAAGTTTGGAGGTCAAACGTCCAAGAACGTTCATGACGTTCGAAAAGGTTTGTCTTGAAACGTGCTTGTGTGTCTAATTGTGTTTCATTGAATTTTACGTATTTGTTTTTTATGAAATTGATGTGGGAGGTCCTTTACATGTACACGGACATATTCAAGTCGTAAATGTCCCAAAAAATCCACAATGACCAACCAAGAGTCCTTGCGGAAGGGCCCAACTTGTGAGGCAAGGTTGTCTAAACAAGCCTCACCTACGGATGGCATCGACGCCCAGTAGACTGAACGACACCCCTAGGTGGGAGGCGTAGGTGAAGAATTAGCCAAGGGAGTTTAATCTCCTAAGGACAAGTCTCCGAATCCATCGATGGCGTGCCAGGAAGGGTCGTTGATTGACAACCGTCAATGGTGACTGCATTTTTGTGCAGGCTCACAGTAAAGTGTAGGGGTTAATTGGGAAATTCACCCCACGTCCAAATAAATAAATGGGTGGTTTATTAGGGGTGTTTTGGGTATTTTAAGTGGGTTTACAAGTCCTAAACACCTATATGAATTCATTATTCTGAATCAAAAGACAAAATCTCTAAGAAACTCTCTAGAACTCCATTGAAACCAAAACTCAAGATAGAGCTTGGATTGAAGATTCTTTGGTGATTCTTCATCAATTATTCATCAAAGTCATGGTCTAGCATAAATTTAGCTATGGTATTCATCGCTGAATCTCTTTTCTTCAAGGATCCAAACATCAAAGTGATTTCCAAAGTCTTTCAAAGATGAAATTGTCCAATTTTGATATCTAACCATGGGTTCTTGTATAAAACATTATGAATCATTATATATTGATTGAATTGATGTGAATTATATTATTTTAGCCCAATTACTCTATGAACCTATGTAATTCATAAAATCCTAGTTTTTAATTATGTTATGGGTGATTTGATTATATCTTAATGCTATTGAATTTTTATTTAGTTTGATTAGGGTTATTGAATTAGGAAATAATCATGATAGAATTGTAAGTAGGCTGACCTGGTTTGATTAATTCACATTGTATGATCTTTGATTAATTGTATATTGTAATTGTTGGGTTGAATTGTAAACTATGGTTATTGGTAAGAGCCTCGTATATTGTGTTGGCTGAATATGCTATGGATTGAAGTTGTGAGGTTGGATTAATGGTTTGTTGATCTAACTTTCTCCATATTGTGTAGTATAGGTCTTAGGTAGTAATGATGTTTGGTATGGTCCACTTATGGTTGTGGTGCTTATGTGATATAGTTTTGAATTATATGGCCTTGTCGGCATTACTTTATGAATTGGGAATTAATGTGGCCTTGTCGGCATTACTTTATTTATTATGGCTTTATCATTTTATAAATTGATTATGTGAGTATTTTGAAGGTCTTGATGACTATGTTTTTATGTGGAGTCAAAGTATGAATTCGTCTTAGTTGATGGTAGGAGTCTCCAGTAGGCCATAGTGAGGTTGTTATGTGGATTACATCAAGATTGAAGTATGATCCTTCTTGTTGAATTATATGATACTTGTGATGGTTTAGATTGATGATATTATAGTGTTGAATAGGGTGACCTATAGATTATATTGGTTATGTATGTGTGCTTCTTGAATGATATGCTATCTGTGGAGTATGTTATGTCTTATATTGGTATACTTGTGTCCCTTACTTGATACATGTACAATGTGATTGACATGTGACCTTGAACATATCTAAGAATGTCCTTTATGTGGAACCTTCATCCTAGAAGTAAGGTTATGATATCCTTAAGGTTGAAAGTCATAATGGTATCCTTCTTGTGTGAATGGTGGACTTAAGTTTGGTTGGTTGTAACGGCATAAAATCATCCTTAGGAAAGTGATTTAGCTATCCTCTTGACCATTGTAGGTAGCCTTAGTGGACCCTCTTTGGTAAGGTGTCATGTGATTGGGTTATGAACTAGATATGGAACCTCTTCATGTACTCCTTTATTGGAATATTCTATGAGAACAAAGGATAGCACCTAGTTAGTATGCTTGGGAAGTTTCTCTAACTAAGATGACTTCAGAGAACTAAGAAACCCTCGATATTCCTTAACCATGTTCCTACATGGGATGTGTCTTAGTTCTACCATTGGTAAGTAAATGCTCTCCATCGGATTAGGTTCATGACTCCGGATTCCATGCATATCTAGTATGGCCTATGTCGGTTATTGTCTATTCTCATCATATGGGATACCTACTAGTATTGAAGAAGTTCTATGAAGTTTAGGTGGTGGTATGTGATGCTGTCTAGACATTGCACAATTAGGCTTTGAAGATGTTAGTGAGTTAGTACATAGGTCTTGTCCAAGGCCATTACTTGAATGTCCTTATGTGTTGAATATCTCTCGGATGAACTAATGAAGCTAATGATTTAAGTTGAAAAGCATGTTAATAATTAAGTACTATTCTAGCGTGACTTTAAGGAATGCCTATTTAAGGTGTGAAGGAGGAATAGGAATGGTCTCTTCATGTGTTACCTAGGGAAGTCTTAAGAATAACTCTAGAAAGGAAAGTTTGTTAATAAAGTAAGGATGATCTTATCCTAGGTATTCTAAAGAATCTCTTAGGTGTGTGTTAAGATATTGTATGCGCAATCACTTCATAACTCACTCAAGTGAGCCTTAGAATTACCTTTGGTAGGAGGATATTATAATTAAGTGTTTTGATGTATATTTTATGCTAAATTGTGATATGTGAATCATAGGTGAACTTATATTGAAGTCACTGTAAGCTCACTGTGACCTTACTGTAATGTGCTAATAAATTGAATATAATTTGTAATGTGTTCTAAATGTGATGTTTGGGGTTTAAATGTGATTCTTTTGCTTATACTATGAAGTTTTAATCAAAAAGAGCATATTTCTCATAGATGTTCGTTTCTCATGATTTTATGCATTATGTCATATTTAGTACATGTGTTGTACTAATTCCATACTTTTTTTCTATCTCTAAAGGTGTGGCTAGCAGGTGAGATCTAGCTTGAAGCATGCTTGGAAACTAGGACTCTTCAAAGCAAAAGTTGAAGTATGTCCTCACTTGACTAGAGGGCATAACTATCTTTAGACTTCTTATATTTCGAGTATTGTAATAGACTAGGTAATTGAATATTTCGTATTGTATGAGCCTTGTCCCATGTATTCTTTAGTCTAAGATTGGCATATGTTCAGACTTAGTATTTTTCTATGGATTTCTATAAAGTTGTTTTAAGATATTTCCTATGAAAAGTTTTAATTTCACACAACTTTTCATACATGTGAGCAATGAATGATGTCAAAGGGCTTGTACAAGACCTCCGAGAGGTCAAGTACGCCTTGTCGCACTCCGAGAGTGCCATATCTTTTATGGTGTACTCTCAAGGTGTGACGTCAACACCCAACTTAAACCTTTTCTTGTCTTCAAGTAAAATTCAAGATCAATCAGCTCAATAAGGATGTCTACAGATAGTGTTATTCAATACTCAACATACATGCATACAACAGTTTCAAACTACACATGCAATGTCCAGTTGTGCACTCTAAGTTTCAAACTCTGAGTAAACATCATCAAATGGACGAAATTTGACAATGCTTGCTTCAAATGCAAATTGAGGCTCAAAAAATCATGTGAATTCCCTCACTCCAAAAAAGATTCCATGCTCACACAGCGCTCATAAAATTTAAAAGTTCAGAATCAAAAACTACTCTCACTATCTAAAAGACAAACACATGCATGATCCTTCCCTATAGGCTTGCCAGTATTATCCAGTCAACATGATAATACCTTCATTCAAGATCACAAAGGTTTTTCAAGACTTGTAAAGGGATGAGGGTAATGGTATGATCATTTAGGCTTAGTGACTTCTAGTTTCATGAAGCATGGCATGCATTTCATTTTTTCACCTTCTCTACAACACTTTCCATTTCTCAAAATCCAAACCCTATTTTTCTAAGCACAACTTAATATTGGCTACCCCATGTATTTTTCTCCTTTCAAACGTTTTATTTCAATAGTATTTCTCTTTTTCAATCTTTGTCATTTATCTTTCTTCTTCTCTTCTTTTTTGTGGAGGGGTTCCATCTTTTTCAACAAGATCTTTCAAAAAGGGGGGATTTCTCAAACTTCTTGATTTACCTCCTTTTTCACCACACCCCTAACTTAGGATTTTCCTAAGTTGGATATTTATAACAACCAATGCCTCATGAAGATTAATGGTGGGAACGAAAAGGGGTCATTTTTCAAGTTTCTTCAAAATAAAAGGATAGTCACAAGTGGTACCAAGATAGGTTCACACTTTTCATCAGGTAGTCACAAAGAGGTATAATGGCAAAATTGATTCACTATCCATAAATTGTGCCTAAGATCATCTCTATCATTTACTAACATTAGCTAATTGGACCAATAAGGAGAATTCTAGGCATGAACAACCATGCATTTGAAGTTAACCTCACCAAACATGGAATTCATCGCAAATATCAAACAAGACTTAACCACATTTGCAAACATGCAATGATCATTTACAACAGTTCAACTAACAAATCGCATAGTCAATATGAGATTCTACGGGTTCACATATGACTTTTGCAACTCAATTCGCCTCATCAGATTTGCACATACAATCATTCACACAATTCATTACCATTAAAACTTGCACTAACAGTCTTCCCCTTTTTTATGATGACGATATTTATGGAATGAAACATCCCTAAGATTTTGTAATCAACTTGTGTGTTACTTTCTCCCCCTGAATATGTGCATAAAGCTTTAGTATTGCTGGTGTTTGGAAGTAGTTCTAGAATGGTAGTTTCTCCCCCTTTATGTTATGCCCCTATTACAATATGTCTTGTAGCTAACAACAATTATAATGCACTAACAGAAAAATAATAATAAACAACATGCAGCATTCTCCCGCTTTAGTATCATCAAAAAGGAGAAGAAATAACAGGATTGTATGTAATAATAGTAATACAACTTGGTTGAAGTCGAATCCATAAGTTATATGGGATAGTTTTTCAAGTTTATTAATAATGCTCTAATAACCCTCCAAAACTAGTTAAAAGAATAAGTGATATGATAGCTTTACATGTTCGGAAATTTTGATAATGACTTGTGACTTGTTATATAAAAAGAAAGAGAAACGAGTTAAGCACACAACATATTAAAAGGGAAGATAATATCCACTCAATCAATCAAGGAAGATAATCTGCTTAAATCAAAGGACACACTAAAGGATCAAGATCAGCCAACAAAGAAAATATCTTCTCAATCAATCAAGGAAGACATTATGCATCAAAGGAAGCAAGATCAACTAGAATTCGAGATTAGTAAAGGAGAAATTGAAATCCATGGATGACAGCAAGCTATCAAGATCAGCCAAGATTCAAGTAGATAAATTAGTAGATGAAATCAAGACATCAAGATCAGTCAAGATTCAACGAGAACATCATGCAAGAAAGAATTCGATTTGCTCATACACATATCTGATATGGACATGAATCTGCAAATCAATCAGGATCAAATCAAGGAAAAAATCAAAGATACTTGATCCAAATATCCTTGGGTGTACATAAAATAGCAAAGTCCTCCAAATCTATATAATGCATGTCTCGGCATCAGTTGTAATGATGCATTTCACTTGAACTTGTACTAACTTCTTTTATTGTCTTTCATAAAAGCATTGTATTATCATGAGTTGTGGTGTACATAGAGAGGTTTAGTTTGGTTTTTAATTAAATAAACTAAGCGAATTATATCAATTTTTTAAATCCAAAAACCAAATCAAACCACATAAAATTGAGTTTTTCGTTTTTAATTTTAGTCGGTTCTTTTGGATTCTTTTTGTTTTTTGGTTTTTTTGTTTTGTTACAAGTATACGGTGTTTGAAAAAAGAGAAAATATATTTTCACTTACATGTGTAATAATCTAAACATAAAAAATGTTAAATGGATAGAAATCTTCAAAAGAAAGTAAAACTTACACGAGTACAAAAATATTTTTTTTTGGAATGTCGAACGTTCAGTAAGTTACATTAATAAGATCAAAGGTTACAATCAAATTGAATACAAAATAAAATACTTATAAAGTAAATTGTTAACTTCGAATTTTAAAAACTATAACAATATTATTGTAACTTCTGATCTTTGGACAAAATCAAATATTTGCAAAATTTTACAATCCCATTTTGAAATAATATATATAAACATTGAAAACTATAAACTAACTAATAATATATTAACAAAGTAGATTAGAAATAATTATTTTTTATCTATAAATAAAATAAAATTTTATATTTATATTATGTCAATTTGGTTTGATTTCGATTGACTTTTTCTTTTTGAATACCAAACCAAATCAAGAGTGATCGGTTTTTTAATGACCGGAATCTAGACCCTATACGAGACCGGCGTCGTTGACCTCTCAGAGTTCTCAGACAAGCCTACATACGTCGTCGTTACTTCATCTAGGTTAATTTTAGCAGAAAATTTGAACTTTGTTTACTTAAACTTTATATTGGAAAACATTGATCTCGCATAATACTATCTACGAAAAATCATAAGAGTTCACAACAACCATCTTAATCAAGAAAATCAAATGAAAGATAGTCATAATTATAGAGTTGCCAAAATGACACCAATACAACGTCTGATAGTAAATACGAAAGAAACGCTAGCGGAACATACTCCACTAGCTCAAGCCTTCGTCTACGCTAGAATAAATTAGTAAGCATCCTCAAAAGCATGAGGGCCTACCAAATCTGGATGAAATCTCCACGTCCAAATAACTTCTGCGTCGACTCGTAAGCTCTAACGTCAAGCTGCACCTGCACCTAAAAGTAGATAAATGTATGGAACTAGTACACATGTGTACTAACTATAGGTATATACAAGCACACACCACGGTCATGCATGATTTAGAATAGCTCTCTCCTAACGATATGAGTTATGGAAAGTCAAGTCAATGGACTTGCCAAAATCGAATTAGGAAAGTCATGCCATGAGAGTAACATGTATCATTATACATATCATATTACACACAACACATAACATATTGCATATAGCACATAACATATTACACATAGCACATATTGTATTTCATTTCATTCGTTCATATGCCATGACACCCTGGAACCATGGACTTAACATTAGGACATCCCAAATGAGGGCTCAATATACGGGACCTCAACTAGGGATCCTTCTTTAGCAAATACAGAGTCTGTTTCATTCATTCATATGTACTTCATCTTATTTCATTCATAGGCTAGTTTAAACACTAGTTATACCTAATGATGTAGTTTAAGACTCTCATTGGGTTCACTGTGGAATGACCAAGAATGACCTAGTGTCTTTATATAAGTCTAGTTCACCTCTTAATTATCCTACCCAAACACCTTTAGTATCGTTCATTTCACTGTGTGCATTACATGAGGCTGGCCTCATTCTTTCTTTGGGAACTTTAACTTTAACTGACATAGATCATGTGAGCATCATTAAATCCAGTGTCTACCTCACACCAAAAAGAGGTGGAATCACCGGTCAAAGTGAAACCAAAATATGCTAGCATATATAGGGAGTTGAACCCTACTAGATCCCTATATTAGCTGCATAGGTTCAAAGACTAGGATATATAAAGAGATCCATACCCGTATGGACGAACAATCTCATCTCATTAGGATTACACGAACCTCTACCTTCCTAAAAGAAGGAATCGACACTCATAGCTAGCCTATCGGGGCTCAGTATAAAGTTCCATTATATTCATCTCATACATAATAGAAGTTGTCTTCTAGCATGAGGACATTATAGCTCATTAGATTATTTCTCATCTCACTCTTCATTAACTTTACACTCTCATAGGTGAGTACGTTTTGGTAACATTTACTTAGGCTCATTTGATATTGCTCTCATATTTCACATTAGCCTCTTATCATATTGTCACCACATCATTAGCCTTAGCACATTAGCCCTTCATAATTACTCACCCCTTTTTTTTTTACATGAATGTTCATTTCATCATATGCCAGTGCACTTGGCCTTTTAGTGTGTTTCACACTCTTAATTAACCCTTTTTGGGTCACATCATTCATCAGATAACATCTTAGGTTCACTTACTTTATAAATGTAAGCTGGACTTATGAGTCCACACACACAATCCATGAGGCTTCATTCGTAATTTGTCTAAGTGATTCATACTTACCCAAGGTTTTGTGGTACAAGACTTATGCATCTTGTAAGTATGCCAAGATCTCAGTTTCGATCCTTAAAGGCACCATTCATTTAATCATTCATTCACGTACGACTTATGTGTCAATACGGAATTGGGAAAGGGAACCCTCTTTCAAATCCCTTGTATAACACTTAATTTTCTTTATAATTTTTGTTGACATAAATTCTTGGCTAGGGAACCGTAGATCCATCCCCCACACCTACACTTCCTTTCTTTTATTTTCTTGATTTTTTGTCTTAAATATTTTGTCTAGGGGGGCCCAAGTTGAATCCCCACGCACACATTCCTTTCTTTTTCATTCTCTAGATTTCTCTGGTTAGACCAAGAGGGTGTGGGATCGATTCCCTCACAACCTCACCCTATTTTTTATTTATGTTTTCTCCTTACTTTCTCATTCGGTACCTCATTTTATTATTTAATTTTTTATAACTTGTATATGGTGAGGTCTTGGGTTCAATCTCCACTGACCTCATGCATTTTTTAAAAAAATTAAACTAAATTTTTTTATAGTAAGCTGACCGAAACCAAATATCCAAAAAGCTAGAAATTTGATCACCTTTTTGCAATCCATTTTCTCACCTTCTTTCACGTTAAACATTAAGACATTCCAAGTAGTTTTTAGGGAGATCCTTAGGTGCATTTTAAAGGTTACTTTAAGTCAAGACTTATCATTCAATTCAGCAACTTTGAACTCATATGAACATCACGTTTTTAACATATTCGTATACACATAATTTATAACATTTTTACATGTCAATATCAAGCTTCAAACCGTGTCTAATTCACGACACACACATGCACAATCAAGTTAACGAACTTCACATTTTCGGAACACCTCATTCATTTCTACATAATTCTGAATACACATTCAGACACGTAATCACAATCAACCCTAATATCATCTACCAAAAGTCATACCAATGCATACTTGAATTTTTCAAAGGATCTAATGACAGGGGCATGCAACAGGGACAACCATAGTTTTCGATTGTGAATAGACTGAGCCTTAGGGGTCTCTTGGGTAAGGGACCGAGAGGGAAGAAAACCCATACCTGAAGTCGTTCAAAGATGTTCTACCTGTTGCTAAACCCTCCCCCCCCCCCCCACTAAGCCGACGTCTCACCACCAAAATCACAAGCATAATCCATCGAGAATTTGGTTTTTGCTTTTCGTTTTCAAGCTTATTTTGCTTTTGAGTTTTAGCGTTCAAGTTCTTGATGAAATTTATTTTTTTGTTATGTTTTTTTCTTGTATTGAAGACTAATTTTGCAAGTGAGGTAGAAGTAGAGAGATTTGTGAGAATGAGTGGTAGCTTAGGATTAGGAGATTTAGTTTTGGAATTAGTCAAACTAGGATTCCACATAAATTAATAAAATCAGATTTTTTGAAGGCTTAGGTGAAATTACAAATTATGCCCTTACTTAAATCATCCATTAATATAAATTAATAAATTTAACATTGCTTCCACCAAGGATCAAATCCGGGTGAAGCTTAACTTGCGAAAAAGTGTCAAATTCGGCCAACCTACCCGAATTCCCTCCTCTTTGAATTAATTAATTAATTAATTAAATACTTAGGATAATTACAATACTACCCCTAGCCTTGAAAAGACCATTTTACACCTAGACCTTCCAAACCTAAGATTATCCCTTTCAAGTCCGGTAAAAACTCATCCGGGTGAATCTCTTCAATTCGGGTGCCCTACATGGTTGGTTTTCACCTTGCCTAGCTCAACTAACTCACCAAGTTGGTTGGCTTGGCTAGTGCATAGGTTTTGAGGTCTGATTCTACGCGCAAAAAGCCGTGTGAACCCGGTCTAATCCATGCATTCTAGGTACGTTTAACCATTACTTAGCATAGTCATTTTCAGGTTGTTATAGTTTTTTACATCGACAAACCAACCAAACCAAACCCTAAATTGGTTTTATTTGTCGGTTTTAATTGGTTGTTCAGTTTGGTTTGACTTGTACTCCCCTACTTATGAGTATACAACTGAAAAAAGAAAAGATTGAAGAAACTGAGTAAAGGTTATACGAGTTGAGTTTGTGTGAAAACAGAATTTCTTATTTGTAGTTGAAATACCTTGTACCATCTAAGATCACTTCAATGTCTTAAGGAAGCTTTGAAACCCAAGGGGACTGGAAGTAGGCACCACATTGGTGTTCCAAACTATTAAAAGACTAACTTTTTGTTCACTTGCTGCATTTCTTATCTTTGATTACTGTGGTACTAACTTACAGGTGAGTCGACTAACCAATTTACGAAGTCGACGAAGGGAATTTTTTAGTTCACCCCCTCCCCCCTTCCCTTTACTTTCACGGTCATCGTCAATAAAACTTCTCAACCAAAAGTCTGGATCGAATCCCACAAGGAATAATATAATGGCAATTGAAAAGACAAAGGCTAACTGGATACTATCTTGAACCTAGATATACAAGATAAAGGAATATCAAATTGAAGGCAATTTTTGTAAAACCACTTCAAATGGGGCAAAGACGATATCAAGCAATGAATGTGTGGGAATTAGGAAAACTTGAGATTCAATCAACACTCAATGATTCATTGAAATTCAATCCATAGTCATTGAATCAGTAATGGGTAGGATAGGTCATCGTCAATTATGCTAAAGATTTTGATCTCATAGCGTTTTATTGTGATATCTTTTTTCAATTTTAATCACTCAATTACAAAATAACCCACTACCTTAACTTAGACCTCTCTTAGAAGGAAGTCTTGCACCCAAATATGAATTCCTAAACCTTCATTTTTTTATCTCAAATTCAAGATTCAAAGTCAAAATTCAATTATCAATCAAATTCTCCATGCCAATCAATTTATTGCGAGCATCAATCGTATATCTGAAGCTTGAATTGAGCGTGTACTTTCAACCTATAAATTTAGACATGAAAACTAGATTGAACCTATTTCATGAAATCAAACATGGAAATAAGGAACTACAAAAGCAATAGAATAATTAATCAAACAACCAAATAGCTTTTGTTGTCTATTTCTAGCACAAAAGCCTCAATTTCATACAAGTCATCATACCTACATTTCTAGCAATTAAGAACAAGAAAATGAAGAAACAATAAAAAAATATTACTAAATTAGAACACAATCTTCAAATCCACAACTGAAATGTGAGGCAACTTCTCTTCAATATTGTCTTAACCCCTTAATCAATAACACAAAGAGATTTACTTTTTGAATGTGTTTATCTACATGAAGTGCTCTCTCTCTCTATTATTCTTGGATGATCAATAATGCCAACTTTAACCCTATTTTCTAAATTTAAGTCGAAATCTTGAGAATTTCTAATCCTGCCTCCTGTCTTAAAAAAGGGCTTCGTAGAAGTGTCGGAGGTTCACATATGTGACGGAGGTTCGCGGAAGCGACCTTTGCAAAAATGAATTGAAGTTCGCTTAAGCGACCTCGACTCTCTATCCCAATTTTCAAAAGTGAAAACTACGTTCTCTCTTAAGAGGACACTTAACTTCGTTGACGGGTTCGCTTAAGCGACCAATGCTCAGCAGGTGCGATACTTGGGCGTGTTTCCCTCCCAGGTTTTGCTCTTTTTCAAATGTGATTCCACTTTTGGTCAGCATTTTCTTTCCCATCATTAGAACACCTAAAACAACACAATTTAAAGCATAATTGGCCTCTTTCCTTACTCTGTGTGCCACAAAATTATAAGAAAAGAGCTTTAAATGAATGCAAGTTCACCACTCATCAATTACATATAGATATGACTATCCAACTTGTTGTTGGTTTCAAATCATAGTAGTTGTTGAGATTGATTATGTTGTTGTAAATTTAACTATAATAACAGAAAATGAATATTCTTATAAACTAATGTGATTGAAATTGTATCCTCACAAAGAATTGATTCCGGTCTTCGGTAATCATACAAACTATATGAATTTGGGGTTATACTTATAGACTTGCATTCAGGGTCATGCATTAGCATTGACCACTCAGTCTATTTCGAGTTTATGAATGGTTGATCAATAAAATGCTTCCGCAACTGCATGAGTTATTATCAATGAGAATATGACCAATAATATGTGAATTAGATTCAATTATGCCTAATGTGAATCTATCAAACAACAAGGGTTAACAAGGGTCCCAAAATAATTAAATATAGTCTAAACTCTATTTCTCTGTTTCACTTAAAAGAGACTTTTAAATCTGTCTTCTCAAATTAAGGAATGATTGATTATTAAACCTTTTAACTGCCCGTGTATTATATATACTAGGGAAAAAGACAAATGTACCCCCGAACTATCGTAAACGGTTCCTCCGCCGTACTTTAGGAACATTGGTGCCCTTGTCGTCCAAAAACTAGAGCATATATACCCTTTATACTAACGGACATATACTTGTCATAATCTTATTCACCGACTTGACATTGGATTAATGGATAAGATTGTGTCACGTATCCCTATGTAGTCTTCCGTTAGACTGAAAGGCATATACGTTATAGTTTTTGGACGGCATGAGAACCAATGTACCAAAAGTGTGACGGAGGATATCTGTAATTTATGATAGTTTGGGATATTTTAGACCTTTTACCTTCATATTTAACATAAATATTTCTTTATGCATTCCTATGGGAGGCCAAAAAGTAGTCAGATAATAAGGGGATTCTATTGGATGAGTAGCCATTATTTTCTCCGTCAGAACAAAATAGCATAACGTGTGTTAGGTTAGGCATCCAATATGATTAACTCTCATAACAAATTAAGAAGAATCAAAAAATAATTTGGTTGTCAATTACCCATTGTGATTGATTGTTAGGTATAATTGTTTGATGATATAGAAGATTAATGGAAGATAGGGACGGGGATTTTAGAGTTTCCCTTATATCTTTCATTTTTTGTATTTGTGTTGTTATTGGTGGTGTATTCCTTGTCATCTATCTTACCCTGCCTAAATTTTCTCAGTCATGGTTCCTTTTATTAGCATTGATATTGGTTGGCTCCCCATGGCTCTTTTGGCTCCTAACGTACATGTACACTTGCATTAAACGTTGTTATTGCAATATTCACAATCCACAAATCTCTGCACCATCCACAATGTCAAATCTTGGAACCCCTAGGAATGTTTTTTCTACCAGAAAGTCCACATGTTGTTGTCATCATAACAACAATTATGATGTCAAATTTGATTGCGTTGTGGAAGTGGAGGAAAATGGATATAACCACCAACATGGAGAAAATGTATGAGTTGAGTCTTGAAAGGGATCGAGAATTAAAGCTTGATGGATTCATTTTTAAGGTTTTTATAATTGATCAACGTAATTCACTTGTATTTGTCGACATTAATTGCTGTATATGCTTCATGTGGAAAATATTGTACGATCAAATCTATCAAATAAAACGTATGGTCCATTTGCCATGCATGTAAATCCCCATATACTTCAAGAAAAACTAATAAGTTCAAATGAAATCATTAAATATATGGGTGCATCCATCTCTGAGATCAAGAGTTTTTATACCAGGACAGCCCAGTGCAGTAAAACTTTTGATGTGTTCGGGGTTCAGAGCGAAGGACCGAACTACAAGGGTTTATTGTACATAACTCTATCCCGCATTTCTCCAAAAGGTTGTTTCCATGACTTGAACCAACTTTACCAGTTCCGGCATACAGAAGATGAAGAAAGACATATGATGTTCAATGTAAGTAGAAATAACATAAATGTTTATTTTGTTTATTATTGTGCAGTATATATTATGTGAATATTATAAAACAAGCCCTTGTTATTTTTGTTCTTTTCTTTTTCCTCTTGAAACATCAATCTTAACCTAGTCTTTTTTATTCTGATGAATAATGTGACTTGAAAAGTGTGTTTATATAGTGAACCATCTTATTATATTGCAGATTTGATATTTTGAAGAATTATTTTTAAAAAAAAAAAAAAGTATAGTTCTTATTTATATTTATTTTTATGTGTATAATAAGCAGAAAATATCTTCATTTTCTTATATTATGGTATTCTGGTCACACAGATATATAATGTGTCAAGAGTCATTTCCAGTCAGAGAGAAGATGGTATAAATGGAATGATAGAGAAATAGTTAAGAAAGTGAGTTTACCAAGAAATTTATGCTAAACACATTGTACTGCATTTGTGATTACTTTGAAAAGAAAATCTTTAAGTGTTTGGTGTACAGTTAAGTTAAGGCATGGACACATAGTTTCAACTTTGATGTCAAAACATATGATTACTCCAAAGACACGATGATCTTGGATCATAGTCGAACCAGTTAAGGATGATGTGGGCTTGCACATCCACTTATCATGAAAGATTTTCATGGGAGAGTGGAACATCTTAGAGAGTAAGTTTGTTCCTACAAACAGTCGCTTAGCCATTTCACATTTGTAATGAGGGCTCCACAATTTCTGATTAACATTCAATTCTTACCATTTCATAAGCTTTACAATAAAAGGCTCTGGCAACTATATATATATATATATATATATACTACCATTCTACTTTCTTTATTATACTTCTTGCACTTGTTATCGTGCATTCAAATACTGCTTGTCCTACAATAATTCGGGAGGTTGGTGGCCCATCGAGAGTTGCGGGACACAAACTCTTGAACCACTTACATGTGAATGTAGCATCTGGCTCACATGGCCCACCTTGAGGCTATAATTTTGTCACATTCTAATTACCCATACAAGAAAATAAGAGGAAATGCCTACTCATATTTAAATTGACAAACATTTTTATTGACAAAATACGGATGCCAATGGGGACATGGCATATTACTGTTACTTACCCATAGCAAAACAATTTTCCATGTTCATATAGGACCACAATAGATTAACATTATTGGAGTGAAATAGATGTTGCCTTGTCAGTACTTTTTACTCACTCTAAGATGGAGGGGTTTAGCAAAGCTCAAGAAATATCAACTAAACAAACATTTAACAAAACCAGCATCACAAATTTCCTGCTGTCTTGCGCACAAACCCAGCAATATCAAAAGTGTCTGTCCCATTCTTCGTGATGACACCCTATTCAAATAGTAGTCACTTATCAGGCTTATCATTCGACTTATTTGACCAGAACATAAATAGTGTAGTGTTCCAAGTGCACCACCATACAAGTGCAACTGTGGGATAGACAGAAAAATG
Source organism: Solanum lycopersicum (assembly GCF_036512215.1). Lineage (NCBI taxonomy): Eukaryota > Viridiplantae > Streptophyta > Magnoliopsida > Solanales > Solanaceae > Solanum > Solanum lycopersicum. The sequence continues at coordinate 33,489,040 of NC_090807.1, read as the reverse complement.
GGAGTGAGAGGCAAATATACAAATAGACTGACCTTCTCAGTGATGATTCCACTAATCAACTTAGCTTGGGTGACATCAAATGCAGGGTTCCAAACCAAAATACCAGAGGCAGCAACTTGTTCACCAAGTCCTCCTCGTGTATGTAACAGTTCCTTTGGAGATCTTTCTTCTATCACAATTTCTTGTCCAGAAGAAAGAGATAGATCAACAGAAGTCAAAGGCGCTGCAACGTAAAATGGTATACCATGATGCATGGCAGAAACAGCAAGGTTGTAAGTTCCAATCTTATTGGCAGTATCACCTGCAATAATATGTATAGCTCTCCATAAAACACTCTAGTTCCAAAACCAAAAGGCACATGCAAAAGTAACTCATAAGTCAGAAGTACCATTTGCAGCTATACGATCAGCTCCAACAATGACAGCTTTCACACGACCAGCATTCATTAATGCAGCTGCAGCTGAATCAGCTATAAGGGTGGCTGGGATGTTCTCATGAACCAATTCAAATGCAGTCAATCTGGATCCCTGATATTACAAAGAGAAGATATGATAAAGTAATCTTTCTCCAACTGTCTCCAGTTGGAGGCCTGATGCAGGATGGCTCAAATGGTAGTCAGACAATCAAACAAGCAAAGAAGCCTTTCAACAAGGCAAATCAGAAGTATTGTCCACCATCAAATTTCAGTTGAACATATAATATTAGGTATCTGACTTAGGGATAGCAATGGGGCAGGGCGGATGTGTGTTGGGAGGGGGGTTGAACAGATGCGGGGCGGAGCGGGGCAGGTTGGGTCTATATCAACATACTTAATTTTTTGTGGGTGCAGGGCTGGGGCGGGGGCGGGGGCAATAATTTCATGTTCGCACTATATTATTAGCCTGGAACTGAAGGCTAAACTTTACACATTTAGCATGCAAATTATAAAAATATTAAACATGTTAAGCGAACTTTCTTTTTTATACCAAAATATAGAATCTCCCCTTAATATTTCTATTCCATTTTTTTAGATTAATAAGAAAATTACAATGGACTATCTCAAATTTAAAATCTAAAAAAAGTTTCTGTTTCAAAATGACCAATGATTACTGGAACTAAAATTGTATTCTTATGAAAATATTATTTATAAATTAAATATCAAAGCAAAATTGTTTTGAATCGCTCTAAATAATGCATAAAAATAAAATAAAAAAGTGATTCACAATTTGGCGCGACTTAACTGAATAAATGGTATAGATTTCGAGATTTATTAGTCAAGTTTATTAAAATTAAGCTTTAATCTTTGTAGAATATTAATGCATGATTTCATCTTAACTTCAATAATATAATAATGTTAGTTTCTTTCTGATATGTTTGAAATGTTGTTAAAAAGGTTTACAACTTTTGAGGTACTAAATTTTTGCTTAATCAAATTTTAATTTTGTAATAGCCAATAATCAGTAAATCATATACTAATTAAAATGAATAAGTTTATGCTGAAAAAATAATATTTTTTTATGTGGGACGGGGTGGGCGGGTTTATGAGGGTTGGCGCTCGCGGATTGAAATCAATATTTTTACTATGCGGGGCAGGGCGGGTTGAATTTTTGTGGGTTGAAGCTCAACCCGTCCCACAACCACCCCGACCCGCACCATTGCCATCCCTAATCTGAGTCTTCAGTACATGATTGCTGAAGCTGTAGTCAATGAGAACAGGTATATATTCATCAAGTAGAAAACATGTTTTTCACAGGTTAATCTACTAAAGTCTAATCTTTCTCTCGCACTTATAAACCAAAATGCACATAAGAGGTTCCAATAGAGGCGGAGCATAGTATGATCGGATCTTCTTCTTTAACTTTTTTAATATTTACATTTTCATTTATTTTGGGGGATGGGGATGGGGAAGAAGAGAAGAGTGGTGGTCGTATTGAATTATAACTATTAAAACTACTGGTGTTCCTTCAAATATGATGCTGATGAATTGAGGAGTTCAATAGCAGTTGTTTAACATTTTCTATAATAAAATGCTGATGAATACAGGAGTAGGGGGTAGCAGTATAATAACTCCGAGTTTTCACCAAAAATAGACTAGAAACTCCTTTTTCAAGTCCCTTGTTTAATTCTTCTTGATTTTGTATCTGATATCTCTGACCAAGGTATTATATGTTAACCTATTTTTGTTTGATCTGAGTACGCAAAAAAAGGGCAAAAATCGATGCATGGAATATGCTACTAGACCAATATTCATGTCACGACCCTCAAGGCGGTTATGTGTTATTCGCTTTTTTTTCAATTGTTTGACCCTTCTCACAGCATTGGTTAGCTGTTTATGACTTGCGGCAATGAGTGATATGCTTCCCAAGGTGATTGAATAGGTTTCGGGAGAGTTTTTGAGTTTTGAAGTTTGACCAAAGTCCTATTTGGGGTTGGTGAGGTCAAATTCAAGTTCTGATGATTCCACTAGATTGAAAGGGTAATTTATGACCTAGTTGGATGTTTGACAGGGTTCTCGAGGCAATTGGGGGCTTTTTAGACCCTTGGATGGAATTCTTACATCTCTTAAATTTAAAATTGACCACTAACAATATTTGGTCAAGATGACCTCGAAATGGTGATTCGATAATTTCAACATTGTCAGGAACGTATTTTATGATCGGTTTGCCTACTACTTTGTGTTTGCGGAAGCAGAGATGGAGCAATTTGCAAGGGTCTGGGTCGAGACTCAAGTCATTTTCCGCAGTCGTGAAGAACACCTGAGACCGAGGCATATTAAATTCTAATTTCGAACCTAGAATTCTTGATTAAATTTTGGGATATTTTGAGCTTGAATTGAGTAGATTTTAGAAGTTATTTCAAGATTTAATCGCGGGGGTAAGAGTCTACCTCCCCTTGAGTATGTTTCTATAGATTTGTCGTTTATTTAGTTGATTTACCACGTATAGGTAATGAAATTTGGGGATTTTTCTCCTAAAGTTAAGTGAACTCAATTTGATGATTTGAGGGTTGTTTTGAACACCATTTTCTACGAAATTTCAGATTTCAGTTCCCTGTCTTATGGGTAAACTGATTTCGAAGAAAACGATCTGTTTAAATTGATTAAATGTGGCCTAAGGACACCGTTTGAAAGTAAATCCATTAGTGAGGACGTTTATAGCCTATGGTATTAGTTGGGAGAAACACATTCTTAAATACCTATTGCATTTGAAACTGACTTTATTACTGTGATAATGCATATACATTCATTCCATGGATCACAAGATTGTACTATGGAAACAACGTTTGAAAGAAAATACTTATAGCCAACAGAAAATGATTTCGGATGGATCTACTATGGATGGTATTATATAAGGAAGTGCTTATTATTGCCCGACATGGAATGCTTTTGAGCGGGGTATGTAGATCTCGTGAATCCTCCAAGGGTCCCCTCTCACATGGATGGGGGTGTGCACAGTAGGGATATTGGTCATTGCATTGGTCCTTATTTATTTATTTTTACTTTTTTGGGGGGGTTTCCCACCCGGTATACAGTACCCACATTAGAGCCTAATTAAATCTGCATTCACGTTGGAAAGTCCCCACATTGCAAGGTACTGCTCTCCCTCTCCTTGCTCTCCCTGACAAAGGCGACTCCATACCCAAGGAGACTCGCTTTGACTTAATTGTTGGGTTCTTCTAATTGCAGGGTTTTTATCATTCTTTATAATACAGTTATTGCCCTTGCTCAATCAACCTTATAATGCGTAGTGAAATACCATGTCTTTGTACTCATACTACTTGTACATCTTTACTAATGTATATCCTGGTACTAGCGTTCCTTATTGATCTAATTATCCGAGGTTATTTCTTATTTGAAGTTGTGGTAAGCTCATTGCGTCCAAAATGATGGCCCAATTTTTTCTTTGTTTTACTTTCTGTCTTTTCTACTTTCTAGACAATTTATTATTTTAGCCTTGTGTTCGTTATTACTGAGTTCTTGTACTGGTGAAACTTAGTCTTGGGATGGCTTCATTTCATCATTTTGTATTTTCCTTAAGATATTGAGTTTTACTACTAATTACTTATTGATTATTTCTCCGCATTTAGTCATAATGTTTCTGTGTTTAGTAATGGATTACCTACCAAGGGTTCGGGTAGTTGCCATCATGACCTTGAATTTTGGGTCATGACAATTTAACACTAACCAGTAAAAGGTTACTATCAATAGAATACTATGGTATAACTGCTAAGGGGATGAGTTCACTTATGATACCTAGAAACACACTTCGCTCTTAATTACCATAAACATTTACTATGACACGGCTAAAAAAATTGACAATATAGGTGAAAGAAGAGGAAATTACATATGGTGGAGCATTATAGGAAGAGAAAGAGGGATTTACATATGGTGGAGCAGTATAGGTAGTAGAAGCGGGACTTAACTTTGGTGTTCACAGAGTTTTGGGAAGCGAGAAGCCGAAAAAAGCGACAAGGGCTCGCTTTACAGAAGCGAAGAGCGAAGCGCGCGCTTTTTTTAGTAAAGTGTTATTTAGTATAAAAATAAAAAAAATATTAAATAATTGAACAGAGGTAATATATTATTAGATTATCAGTAAATAGATAGTCAATAATCATCATAAGTCATATAAAGCAAAAGCATAATTAAATCACAAAAGAATCACTCGCAGCCTCACACAGAAAAAGAGAAGAAGAAGAAGAGAAAAAGAAGAGAAGAGAACTTACAAGCTACTACCAAAACTTAAGGGTAAGTTGTACAGAGTGGTGGTTAGACCAACTATGTTGTATAAGATAGTGTTTTGGTAGGTCAAGAACTCACATGCTTATAAAATGAAAGTCCAAAGATGAGAAGGTTGAGGTTAATGTGTAGTCATACTAAGAGATAATATTAGGAATGAAGATATCCATGATAGAAAAGGAATGGTCTCTTTGGTGAATAAGATGAGAGAAGCTAGATTGAAATGATTTGAGCATATGAAGAAAAGTTTACATGCCCTAGTGAGGAGGTGTGAGAGGTTGGCAATGGCGAGCATTGGGAGAGGTAAATATAAGTTGAAGGAGTATTGGGGAGGTGATCACAAGACATGACCCATCTTGAGCTTACCGAGGATATTATCTTAAATAGGAGGATTGGAGGTTGCATATTAGCATATAAGATAAGTTGGTAGTTAAGCGTTCTCTCGCTTTCCTGTGGGATAGGATTGGTGGTCGATTTCAATTATCAACTATGTTTCTTGTGCAACAGTAATCACATTTTTTTGTTGGCATAACTGTTCTTTCTGCTAAATGTTGTATGTTGCAACATTCACACTATTAAGTTATTGTTACTGCTATCATTTTTGTATTCTCTTTTCAAGTGCTTGGAAATACTTTATTATAAGTAGAGGGTTTATTGGAAACACTCTCTGGGTTGGGGTAAGATTTGTGTACACTCTACCCTCCCCAGATCCAATTTGTGCGATTATACGGGGTATATTGTTGGCTATAAATTAGCATTATTCTGCAATAGTTATTTTCTTTTTTTTTTTTTTGAAAAACTCTATTTTCTGCAGCCTAACAAGGGATAACCATCAATAGGTTAATTGCTAAAATCTCTACTGGTTGACTCTACCAGGGTTGTTAAAAAAAGAATAAACTATATCTCTGCACTACCTGATTGAATGGACGGGTTTCTGTGCAGTATGCCCTTTCTAAAGCTCCGTCAGCATAAAGTGCCCGGATAACACCAAGAGCAGTTCCATATCCAGCTGTGGCAAGACTGTTGAGAAACGCAAGAAAAATAAGAATTACTCCATCTGGATATCTAATCCTTATCACAATTGTTCTCGTTAATCCTGTCACAGAATTATATTTTGCAATTTCCGGGAGGATAATAGGATATGGAAGAAAACCATGCCAAGCCAAGTAGGATAAGAACCAATCAACCATGCAAATAAAATAGAAAACTAGAACTGGGGTGTACCTTCCGGTGTTGCAATGGGTCAAAATTGTTATATTCTTAGAGTCTGTCAGGTAATTCTTAATAAAACTAGCTCCATATGAACCAATTGCCTTATTGGAAGTAACATCATCCTCCAGCATAACTTCAGCAGCTTCAATGTAAGCCTGATTGAATAGATGAGAGTTAGAAGTGTCAAGCAACAGAAAAAAAGGATAAAGCAAGTTAGTACATTCCTATTGTGAAACTATCCCCAATTATGTTGTGCCCCTCTTCCAGTCTAGGCTTACATTACTGATGAAATAGTTAATATTTAGACAGGAGAACTGAGTGTTTGTAAAAGCAAGACAATATTATTACCTGAAACACTGAATTGGCTTCTTTGGCTATGGCAGCAGCCTTGCTTATAACTTCTTTAAGCTTTACTGCAGAATCTGAAAGATTAACAGCTGTCGGACGACTAGATAGAAAAAATAAAATATCATCAGATCCTTGGAAGAAGTTGAACAGCAAAGATTTCACAATTATGAGACATAAGCAGAAAAATATTTTTGCAGTCCTAGTTGAATATTACCTTGAAACAAGAAAATCCAATTTTTTACTAAGGAAAACTGATGCATCATGAGAAGTCCCATCAAAAGAAGCTAAATTTGAAACTTCTACTGCCAAAGACAGTGCAGCAGCTATAGCAATTGCAGGTGCCCCACGGACAACCATTTCCTTAATTGCATCCCTAGCGAAGCCAAGTGAAAAAAGCAGGTCACTCAATATTCAAGAAGCTTATTAGGCATCATCACAACAGTCGGCAATTCCACATACACATCATTTATCCGGGAAGCATATGCACTAGCAAGAGTAACAGCATTAATGTTTCATGAATCAATAATGCCAAACAAACATGAGGATCATCTGCTACCATTCCACTTCATGATTTGTTATATTATAAATCATTTAGAATATTCGGGAGCAACAACTTTTGAGATTAAAAAAAAAGCAACTGAAATACAAGAAGTTTGGAAAACAAAACAAGTGAAAAAATTACCAGGCATCGTTTGTATCGTGGATATCCAGATGAAGAGTCTCTAGGGGGAGTTTTCGCTGTTAAAGAAAATAGTCAAATGTTAAGTAGTGTGTGGCAAAACATGAAAACAACAATCTTAGGAATCGTAATCTTGTTCAGATTAAGGAATAAAAAGAGAATATCGTAGAATACTTGATCAAGTAACTGAAGTGAGCCGCGCCTATAACAGATTGCCTCCAGTGTTTTGTCTCCTCCACTCCCAACAGACATTGTTACCGAATGTTGTGTGTACACAAACCCTAATTCGTTGATTGCCCTTGGTCACGGACCAAACTTATATGAGTGAAAAACAAGAGGAATATGATGATAGGATTAGGATCCACATAAACAGTCTTTCCATTCAAATAGAATAAGCATAAACAGCATGAAACACATGCTCCAGGCCCCAGGCCCCAGGCACTTATTCCCTTACCAAATGAAAAAGAAACAAAAACCAGCACATATTATCCATAACTATCAAATAAACCCTCTTTTTTTTTACTTCTTTTTTCTCAAAACTACCCTTCCCATCTTATGTATCTCACTCTATTTTATTCTACAAATATAGATATAGAGTTCTATATTTTTTCAAATAACCAACTACAACTGAATTCTCTATTTTACACTCTAAAAAAAAATATTTTTCTCTCTCCTTAATATTATATTATTCTTTTTTCATTTTTATTTCTTAATAAATTATTTATTTCTTTTTTCCAATGATAACTTTATATAATTCTAATGTGATAAAAATTTTATTTTTTCAAATTTTTTATTTAATATAAATTATATTTTATCATTAATTTTTGAATATCATAAATTGCACGGAAATTTTATATAATATGTAAATTAATGAATAAATTCAAATAAAAATAAAATACGATTGCATAAACATTACATAAACACTCAATTTTTAAAATTATTACGTTGCTCCCATAAATGTT